>NW_027459072.1:267500-308834 GCF_050624435.1 Tenrec ecaudatus | reverse complement strand
GATTGACCAATCTAGGCCATGTAAATTCAATTCAGCCACTGGGGTCGGCCAGACTTGCCCACCACGCCTCCCTACGCTCATAAAACTCTCTTGAGTGCAGACCAGGCTTCTGCATGATTTCTCTCTCACTCAGGAAGGCTCTTTGGAGGCAGCTGTGCTGCACATGAGTGGCTGGTGGATACTGTTCAGATGCATGACTTTCTGCTTGCAAGGGTTTTTGTCTCAGCTGACTGTAAGGGAGGAGGTAGTACGTCTGGATCACAGAGTATCCATGTCCACAAACGAGGCTGCTCATTCCACAGTCCTGGAAGTGCTTTATGAAAACCCTCTGCTTTGCAATGTCACTCTTTGTAGATTAGAGTGGGAGGGGCTGGGACCAAGGTATGCTGCCTCTTACTCCCAGTTGCAGGTTTCTGGATGCTGATTGTATCTCTTACAGCATCAGTTAGTGGGCTTGTTGTCTGCCTCAGGCTTTGTTCACGGAGATCCTCCAGCTAGTTGGTGGTGTGTGCGCATGAGCAGAGACTTCCTGCCAATCCCCCATGAGTAGTAGAGCTCCCATGGTGTGGACTCCATGAAAGCCTTGCCCCAGGCAGCATGCTTACAAAGGAGGGTGGGCCCTGCAGGACAGAGGACCATTCCCCCTGTGGAATGGCCTCAGAGATCCACCTCCCTCTCTGGCCAGCTGCTGGGGCTGTGGGTCCTAAGCATCATGGCTGACTCAATAATAGACACAGGGTGAGGCGACTCCAGTAGCTGTTTTGACTGGTCTAATCCAGCCTGAGATCATCCTTGCATGAGCCCCTGCCAAGATTATTTTTGTTTCTTTTATGATCTTTTCATTAGTGGCTCCTACAACACTAACCACCATCCATAAATACATCATCTGTTTGAAGCCCATCTGTACATTAATTGCCCTCCTTATTCACAAAATATCCACTCTCCACCCAAGCCCCTGGCCTCAGCTCCTCATTTTTCCCCCCTCAATGCCCGCCACCCATCCCTCATCAATCCTTGGAAATGTACTAATTCTTTTGTCATATTTTCACCCACCTTTCTTTTGAGGTCAATGAAGATCCTTGTAATCGGTTCCCACTTTCCATCCTGCCCTTCCTCCACCCTCCCAGTATCTCCACTCATAACACTGGTAAAGGGCCCATCCACTCTGGATTCCCCGTGTTTGAAATTCCTATCGGTACTAGAATACCTTCTCTAGTTTGGCCAGATTAGTATGGTAGAACTGGGATCATGATAGTGGGGCAAGAGAAAGCATTAAGAACTAGAGGAAAGTTGTGTTTCATCTTTGCTGTCTCATACCCTGTATTCTTTAATCTCCACTCTGAGATCCTTCTGTAAGGGGATGTCCAGTGCACTGCAAATAGGTTTTGGGTCTATACCCGGCAGTCCCCTCTCATTCTCCATGATAAGATTTTTTTGTTCTCATGATACCTGTTGCCTTATCCCTTTAAAACTTTGTGATCACACAGGCTGGTATGCTTTCTCCATGTGGGCTCTGTTGCTTCAGAGCCAGATGGCTGTTTCTTTACCCTCAGGCCTTTAAGACCCCACACGCTATATCTTTAGGTAGCTGGACACCATCGGCTTTCTTCACCACATTTGCTTATGCAGCCGCTTTGTGGTCAGTGATTGTGTAGGGAAGGTGAGCATCTTAGAATGCCAATTTAATAGAACAGTGTTATTGCAATGAGGGAGTCCTTGAGCGGAGGCCCTATGTCCATCTGCTACCTTAATACTAAATCTATAAACATATGGACATAGATCTATTTCCCCATGCCCCTTTGTAAATATATGTACATATGTACATGCCTTTATTTAGACGTCTATAACTGGCCCTTGCTTCCCAGCTCACTCTTCTATACTCTTTGATTTTCCTCTTGTGCCCACTGACATGCTCAGTCTTCCTTTGGGTTTCAGTAATTCCTCTTGGTTACATTACCTTTGATCACGCCCTACCAGGCCTCCTACATCCCCCTCACTATCGTTTTCCATCACTTGTTGTACCCTTGTCTCTGGGTTTCTTTACAGCACTTCCTTTCCCCCCACCGTGCTCACTCCCATGCCCAATGGAAAGGGCCGGTCACATGTTTACTCCTCCAGATTGTTCATCCAGCCTCTCTTAATTAGACAGACCTGTAAAGGTAATAACATGCACAAAACAAGACTGAGCTAAACCAAGCAGCAAAAAGAAAAAAAAAAACAAACAAAAATGAAAACAAAACCCAACCCAAATCCAATGACACTAAAAGAAAACAACACTAACCAGAAAGAAAAGTACAAGGACTGTGTGGTGAACTTTAGGAGTGTTTTCCAGTCCAGTCTGTGGGGGCACCGAACCCTGACCACAAAGTCCACCTTTGGCATTCCCCGGGGACTTTGATGCTCCGTTTTCTTACTCTTCCGCTGCACTCTCTTAGTGTCATGCATCGAAGTGGCAGGATCAGTTCGGGCGCAGTTCCCACACTGTGTGTCCAGTGTTGTCCCCTCTAAGGCTATGGGTCTTTGAGGGACGTTTCTCATCGTGGGGCTGCCCATGTGGTCTTCTCTGTGGATTGGCTTCTCTGATTGGGAACATCATCCTCAAGGTGTATTGGGCCAGGGTGTGCTCCATTCTCCCCTCCTCCCCCTTGTTCTGCCCTGTGTTCACTGATCAGATATGTCCCTCTCCGCGAGCTGCAGATCCGGTGCCATCCTGTGAAATACAATCTTTTGGGGCTGCAAGGATGTGGGGGGGTGGGTATCAGCTCAGATCTTTTGAGAGTCCAGGAGATATTGACTTCTCGATGGGCACAGTTCTGTGGGGCACCGTGCTCTTGGTCCAGACGCTGGTTGTGAATATGACTTTGTTGTTAACCAGTTGTGTGTCTCTGGGTCAACTCCCGTGTGTTTTTGAGTGAGTTTTCTAATCTGCAAAGTAAATGTACAGGATTATCCAGACTCCCATGTCAGCAAGTTATCGAGAGGGGTTAATCAGAGACTGTTTCATATAGTGTGTACCTGCGCGCCACATTCTAGACCTGCGATGGCAATTATGAGCTCAGGATAGAGATGGTGTCCAGCAGGTAACATACGTGGCTCCATATTGAAACAGGAAGCCCACTGTGGAGATTTGGTCCTTCTGTTGATGGCCACCGGCCACCTAGTCTTCTCCTGCTATAACTGCTTCACTGGCTCAGCAGCTGAGCCAGAAGCCAGTGATATCATAACCAGGTGGCTAACTGGGCCAAAGGGCTGATAGATATTTGTTATTTTGTTGTCTTGGGAAACCCACCTACCCTCCATGCAAACCTTCTGGTGTGAGTTATCTGTGGAAGGAATCATAGGCTCACAGTAATTCACATCTTTCTTCTTGAAAATGTGCCCATATTCCTTTCTGAACCTGACAAGGTGGCCCCTGTGTCCACCAAGAAATTTACTGCCTGGCCTCCTACTTGGAGAGTTAGCCTGGGCTTTTGGCGGCGAAGTGAAACAGAGCCCTGACCCCTTCATTGAGCTTCTTCAAGCATTATTGTCTCTTGCTTGGGTCTTTCTACGTGCAGATGAGGCCCATCCACTCTAGTGGAGGGTCGTGCACCTCTCCTCGGGTTTTCAAGGCACTGATTTTTCCAGTGTCCTTCTTTCCTGCAGTAGGCACATTGGTCCTTCCCCATGGCTTGGCGGTGCCCACAGGTTAGTCTCTCCGTGAGTGGGCCATGCTCTCCTTTTCCTGAGTCTCTGGGGCCTCTCATGGCAATTCCTAGTATTTTAGCTAGCTTCTTTTTCTCTGTCGTGCTAGGGTCATCTCTGTTGTTATACACTCAATGAGCCACTTGTACCAAATCGCTAAGATTTTTCCCTTCAAACCCTTCCCACTTCTTTGTCATGTCTGAGGCAGACTGACTGAGTAATAAAGGCAATACTTATTGCCCTCCTGTTTTCAGTGCCTCCGGGCCGTTAGGGGTATAAAGCCCGTAGGCTTCCCTCAGCCACTCTAGAAAGGCAGGCGGATATTCTCTTATAGGAACCTGAAAATTCTCACTGACCTTAGATAAATTCATAGGTTTCCTAGCTCTTCTGCAGAGGGTCATGTAAGAGCAATGGTTGATACCTGGTAAAGTCCTCTGGGCCTTGCTAGGAATTGAGATCCCACATTGTTGGTGTAGTGGCCAAAAGAGTTTCTCCCAAGTGGGGAGTGCCCGCTCGCTGACCATCAGGTTCACTGACTGCTTACTGGGCCTCTGTCTGGAAGGGCTACCCTCCTCCGTTGTGAACAGCACCTGGAGAAGTTGTTGGCAAGCATTCCAGGTGGGCTGATGAGTATGGAAGTCATACCAGTACTAGTGTGTGTGGGGGGCTGCTTGTTAGGGGTGGGGGTGAGTTTGGGGGGCCGGTGGGGGAGGGAGTGACTCAATAAGGGCCTGTTAGAAGTTTTCTATTTCTGGACCCTAGAAACCTTATAGGGCGGGGGTTGAAAGAAAGGGTTTGAAGCCAGCTCTCCCACTCCCAGAGTTCTCCTGCAAAATGGGATAAAGCCGATTAGGGGAGGGTGATGGGGAGGGGAGGGGAGGGGAGGTGTGGGGGAGGGGTGAGGGAGGGGAGGGGTGGGGGAGGGTGATGTGGAGGGATGGCCTCCACCTATGTGGTTTTGGGAACTTGGACCGTTTGTTTTTCCGGTCCTTCCATGTTTCCTGAAACCTTGGAAACAAGGGCCCTTTCTTTGCGGGAGGGAGTAAGTCTTTTATATTTGCAGGCTTCTTAGTGGCAATGTCAGCCCACACTTGAAGTAACGGGATCAGATCGGGATATCCTGGTTCCCTTTAAACATAACTATGAACTCTTAGTAATAGGGGGTGGGAAAACTAGTCTTGCGTGGGTCAATCAGGGACTCCTTCTGCCCCATCACTTTTAAACAAATTGTAGAGTCTCCAAGCTTTTGGGTTGAAACCACATCCTCTTGGTGAATGCCGAGAGCAGGGGTCCTCAAACTACAACCTGTGGGCCACATGCAGACAGCCGAGGACGTTGATCCTTTCTGCCGGGTGTATGTGCCCCATTTATTTTTTTTTTGAACTTCAAATCAAGATGTGCAGTGTGCACATGAATTTGTTCGTAATATTTGTTTTTTTAAACTATAGTCTTTCCTTCAAAAGGCCTGAGGGATAGTGAACTGGCCCCCTGGGTAAACAGTTTAAAGACCCCTGCCCTAAGGTATCCTGGACTTAGGGGTTATTAATCTCCCAGCCCTGAAACATCCCTGAACATTCTACCCGTTGTAGGAGGCACCATGGGAATTTGGACCCCGGGTAATTTACAAGCCTTTACTCCAATTGAACCCAAGAAAATTCAAAATGGCTTAGGCAGTTACTCTATTTTGGTCACTTTTGACTCGTCCTGCACTCGCCCATTATTTCCATTTAACTCTATAACGCGAAGCATGATGTTTTCATAACATTAAAAATGTATATATTAATACATATATATATATATATTTATAACTATGAAAGTCCACAACAAAAAGAAAATTTTTTCCCAAAATTAAAATTGAAGCGTTATAGGGTTAAAAAGAAGGATGGGTCTTATCAGCGGGTCCAAGACCTTAGCATCATAAATGAATCAGTGATCCGACTGCACCTAGTAGTGCCCAAACCTGTGCCCTCCTAGGGGAAAGTGTGAATGCTTTTATCCCTCTTCCTGTACTTCCAATGAACAAACACACATGTCTGGTAATCCTAAGATTATTTTTGTTTCCTGTGATACTCACCTAATTTCAAGGCCACTGCCACCTCACAAGCTTAGCCTTGTCGTAGTCAAACTGTTCACCTTTTAGACCGTTTGTTTTTCTCAGAAGTTATCGGGTGATTAAAGCTTCTGAACCAAGTGTGCCAGGTCCACGACTACCATCTCCTGGACCACCTCAACCTTATCCATCCTGGATAAAGTTGCCCTCAATGGACAACCCCTCCCAGCAGTGTAGGAAGGGTATGGACCCAAAGCCCCACCTCGCCCCTTTTGCCAGCAGGAAGCAGCTAGAGATGTCGTCGCCCAGTACCCCCAAAGATTTGGGTCCATATCTCTTCAGGGGGGCAAATGTTAGGTAGCTATGCTAGGGACTGGGGCATCCGTTATGCATGCCCATAGGGCCAAGATAAGAGCCCAGTTAGGAGAGGCACCCTGTGCATGCTCAGAGGTCCAGATTTCTGGCCATGAAGGGGAGGTCACCTGGGTGGTTCCTGTACCTGGATTGACCAATCTAGGCCATGTAAATTCAATTCAGCCACTGGGGTCGGCCAGACTTGCCCACCACGCCTCCCTACGCTCATAAAACTCTCTTGAGTGCAGACCAGGCTTCTGCATGATTTCTCTCTCACTCAGGAAGGCTCTTTGGAGGCAGCTGTGCTGCACATGAGTGGCTGGTGGATACTGTTCAGATGCATGGCTTTCTGCTTGCAAGGGTTTTTGTCTCAGCTGACTGTAAGGGAGGAGGTAGTACGTCTGGATCACAGAGTATCCATGTCCACAAACGAGGCTGCTCATTCCACAGTCCTGGAAGTGCTTTATGAAAACCCTCTGCTTTGCAATGTCACTCTTTGTAGATTAGAGTGGGAGGGGCTGGGACCAAGGTATGCTGCCTCTTACTCCCAGTTGCAGGTTTCTGGATGCTGATTGTATCTCTTACAGCATCAGTTAGTGGGCTTGTTGTCTGCCTCAGGCTTTGTTCACGGAGATCCTCCAGCTAGTTGGTGGTGTGTGCGCATGAGCAGAGACTTCCTGCCAATCCCCCATGAGTAGTAGAGCTCCCATGGTGTGGACTCCATGAAAGCCTTGCCCCAGGCAGCATGCTTACAAAGGAGGGTGGGCCCTGCAGGACAGAGGACCATTCCCCCTGTGGAATGGCCTCAGAGATCCACCTCCCTCTCTGGCCAGCTGCTGGGGCTGTGGGTCCTAAGCATCATGGCTGACTCAGTAATAGACACAGGGTGAGGCGACTCCAGTAGCTGTTTTGACTGGTCTAATCCAGCCTGAGATCATCCTTGCATGAGCCCCTGCCAAGATTATTTTTGTTTCTTTTATGATCTTTTCATTAGTGGCTCCTACAACACTAACCACCATCCATAAATACATCATCTGTTTGAAGCCCATCTGTACATTAATTGCCCTCCTTATTCACAAAATATCCACTCTCCACCCAAGCCCCTGGCCTCAGCTCCTCATTTTTCCCCCCTCAATGCCCGCCACCCATCCCTCATCAATCCTTGGAAATGTACTAATTCTTTTGTCATATTTTCACCCACCTTTCTTTTGAGGTCAATGAAGATCCTTGTAATCGGTTCCCACTTTCCATCCTGCCCTTCCTCCACCCTCCCAGTATCTCCACTCATAACACTGGTAAAGGGCCCATCCACTCTGGATTCCCCGTGTTTGAAATTCCTATCGGTACTAGAATACCTTCTCTAGTTTGGCCAGATTAGTATGGTAGAACTGGGATCATGATAGTGGGGCAAGAGAAAGCATTAAGAACTAGAGGAAAGTTGTGTTTCATCTTTGCTGTCTCATACCCTGTATTCTTTAATCTCCACTCTGAGATCCTTCTGTAAGGGGATGTCCAGTGCACTGCAAATAGGTTTTGGGTCTATACCCGGCAGTCCCCTCTCATTCTCCATGATAAGATTTTTTTGTTCTCATGATACCTGTTGCCTTATCCCTTTAAAACTTTGTGATCACACAGGCTGGTATGCTTTCTCCATGTGGGCTCTGTTGCTTCAGAGCCAGATGGCTGTTTCTTTACCCTCAGGCCTTTAAGACCCCACACGCTATATCTTTAGGTAGCTGGACACCATCGGCTTTCTTCACCACATTTGCTTATGCAGCCGCTTTGTGGTCAGTGATTGTGTAGGGAAGGTGAGCATCTTAGAATGCCAATTTAATAGAACAGTGTTATTGCAATGAGGGAGTCCTTGAGCGGAGGCCCTATGTCCATCTGCTACCTTAATACTAAATCTATAAACATATGGACATAGATCTATTTCCCCATGCCCCTTTGTAAATATATGTACATATGTACATGCCTTTATTTAGACGTCTATAACTGGCCCTTGCTTCCCAGCTCACTCTTCTATACTCTTTGATTTTCCTCTTGTGCCCACTGACATGCTCAGTCTTCCTTTGGGTTTCAGTAATTCCTCTTGGTTACATTACCTTTGATCACGCCCTACCAGGCCTCCTACATCCCCCTCACTATCGTTTTCCATCACTTGTTGTACCCTTGTCTCTGGGTTTCTTTACAGCACTTCCTTTCCCCCCACCGTGCTCACTCCCATGCCCAATGGAAAGGGCCGGTCACATGTTTACTCCTCCAGATTGTTCATCCAGCCTCTCTTAATTAGACAGACCTGTAAAGGTAATAACATGCACAAAACAAGACTGAGCTAAACCAAGCAGCAAAAAGAAAAAAAAAACAAACAAAAATGAAAACAAAACCCAACCCAAATCCAATGACACTAAAAGAAAACAACACTAACCAGAAAGAAAAGTACAAGGACTGTGTGGTGAACTTTAGGAGTGTTTTCCAGTCCAGTCTGTGGGGGCACCGAACCCTGACCACAAAGTCCACCTTTGGCATTCCCCGGGGACTTTGATGCTCCGTTTTCTTACTCTTCCGCTGCACTCTCTTAGTGTCATGCATCGAAGTGGCAGGATCAGTTCGGGCGCAGTTCCCACACTGTGTGTCCAGTGTTGTCCCCTCTAAGGCTATGGGTCTTTGAGGGACGTTTCTCATCGTGGGGCTGCCCATGTGGTCTTCTCTGTGGATTGGCTTCTCTGATTGGGAACATCATCCTCAAGGTGTATTGGGCCAGGGTGTGCTCCATTCTCCCCTCCTCCCCCTTGTTCTGCCCTGTGTTCACTGATCAGATATGTCCCTCTCCGCGAGCTGCAGATCCGGTGCCATCCTGTGAAATACAATCTTTTGGGGCTGCAAGGATGTGGGGGGGTGGGTATCAGCTCAGATCTTTTGAGAGTCCAGGAGATATTGACTTCTCGATGGGCACAGTTCTGTGGGGCACCGTGCTCTTGGTCCAGACGCTGGTTGTGAATATGACTTTGTTGTTAACCAGTTGTGTGTCTCTGGGTCAACTCCCGTGTGTTTTTGAGTGAGTTTTCTAATCTGCAAAGTAAATGTACAGGATTATCCAGACTCCCATGTCAGCAAGTTATCGAGAGGGGTTAATCAGAGACTGTTTCATATAGTGTGTACCTGCGCGCCGCATTCTAGACCTGCGATGGCAATTATGAGCTCAGGATAGAGATGGTGTCCAGCAGGTAACATACGTGGCTCCATATTGAAACAGGAAGCCCACTGTGGAGATTTGGTCCTTCTGTTGATGGCCACCGGCCACCTAGTCTTCTCCTGCTATAACTGCTTCACTGGCTCAGCAGCTGAGCCAGAAGCCAGTGATATCATAACCAGGTGGCTAACTGGGCCAAAGGGCTGATAGATATTTGTTATTTTGTTGTCTTGGGAAACCCACCTACCCTCCATGCAAACCTTCTGGTGTGAGTTATCTGTGGAAGGAATCATAGGCTCACAGTAATTCACATCTTTCTTCTTGAAAATGTGCCCATATTCCTTTCTGAACCTGACAAGGTGGCCCCTGTGTCCACCAAGAAATTTACTGCCTGGCCTCCTACTTGGAGAGTTAGCCTGGGCTTTTGGCGGCGAAGTGAAACAGAGCCCTGACCCCTTCATTGAGCTTCTTCAAGCATTATTGTCTCTTGCTTGGGTCTTTCTACGTGCAGATGAGGCCCATCCACTCTAGTGGAGGGTCGTGCACCTCTCCTCGGGTTTTCAAGGCACTGATTTTTCCAGTGTCCTTCTTTCCTGCAGTAGGCACATTGGTCCTTCCCCATGGCTTGGCGGTGCCCACAGGTTAGTCTCTCCGTGAGTGGGCCATGCTCTCCTTTTCCTGAGTCTCTGGGGTCTCTCATGGCAATTCCTAGTATTTTAGCTAGCTTCTTTGTCTCTGTCGTGCTAGGGTCATCTCTGTTGTTATACACTCAATGAGCCACTTGTACCAAATCGCTAAGATTTTTCCCTTCAAACCCTTCCCACTTCTTTGTCATGTCTGAGGCAGACTGACTGAGTAATAAAGGCAATACTTATTGCCCTCCTGTTTTCAGTGCCTCCGGGCCGTTAGGGGTATAAAGCCCGTAGGCTTCCCTCAGCCACTCTAGAAAGGCAGGCGGATATTCTCTTATAGGAACCTGAAAATTCTCACTGACCTTAGATAAATTCATAGGTTTCCTAGCTCTTCTGCAGAGGGTCATGTAAGAGCAATGGTTGATACCTGGTAAAGTCCTCTGGGCCTTGCTAGGAATTGAGATCCCACATTGTTGGTGTAGTGGCCAAAAGAGTTTCTCCCAAGTGGGGAGTGCCCGCTCGCTGACCATCAGGTTCACTGACTGCTTACTGGGCCTCTGTCTGGAAGGGCTACCCTCCTCCGTTGTGAACAGCACCTGGAGAAGTTGTTGGCAAGCATTCCAGGTGGGCTGATGAGTATGGAAGTCATACCAGTACTAGTGTGTGTGGGGGGCTGCTTGTTAGGGGTGGGGGTGAGTTTGGGGGGCCGGTGGGGGAGGGAGTGACTCAATAAGGGCCTGTTAGAAGTTTTCTATTTCTGGACCCTAGAAACCTTATAGGGCGGGGGTTGAAAGAAAGGGTTTGAAGCCAGCTCTCCCACTCCCAGAGTTCTCCTGCAAAATGGGATAAAGCCGATTAGGGGAGAGTGATGGGGAGGGGAGGGGAGGGGAGGTGTGGGGGAGGGGTGAGGGAGGGGAGGGGTGGGGGAGGGTGATGTGGAGGGATGGCCTCCACCTATGTGGTTTTGGGAACTTGGACCGTTTGTTTTTCCGGTCCTTCCATGTTTCCTGAAACCTTGGAAACAAGGGCCCTTTCTTTGCGGGAGGGAGTAAGTCTTTTATATTTGCAGGCTTCTTAGTGGCAATGTCAGCCCACACTTGAAGTAACGGGATCAGATCGGGATATCCTGGTTCCCTTTAAACATAACTATGAACTCTTAGTAATAGGGGGTGGGAAAACTAGTCTTGCGTGGGTCAATCAGGGACTCCTTCTGCCCCATCACTTTTAAACAAATTGTAGAGTCTCCAAGCTTTTGGGTTGAAACCACATCCTCTTGGTGAATGCCGAGAGCAGGGGTCCTCAAACTACAACCTGTGGGCCACATGCAGACAGCCGAGGACGTTGATCCTTTCTGCCGGGTGTATGTGCCCCATTTATTTTTTTTTTTGAACTTCAAATCAAGATGTGCAGTGTGCACATGAATTTGTTCGTAATATTTGTTTTTTTAAACTATAGTCTTTCCTTCAAAAGGCCTGAGGGATAGTGAACTGGCCCCCTGGGTAAACAGTTTAAAGACCCCTGCCCTAAGGTATCCTGGACTTAGGGGTTATTAATCTCCCAGCCCTGAAACATCCCTGAACATTCTACCCGTTGTAGGAGGCACCATGGGAATTTGGACCCCGGGTAATTTACAAGCCTTTACTCCAATTGAACCCAAGAAAATTCAAAATGGCTTAGGCAGTTACTCTATTTTGGTCACTTTTGACTCGTCCTGCACTAGCCCATTATTTCCATTTAACTCTATAACGCGAAGCATGATGTTTTCATAACATTAAAAATGTATATATTAATACATATATATATATATATTTATAACTATGAAAGTCCACAACAAAAAGAAAATTTTTTCCCAAAATTAAAATTGAAGCGTTATAGGGTTAAAAAGAAGGATGGGTCTTATCAGCGGGTCCAAGACCTTAGCATCATAAATGAATCAGTGATCCGACTGCACCTAGTAGTGCCCAAACCTGTGCCCTCCTAGGGGAAAGTGTGAATGCTTTTATCCCTCTTCCTGTACTTCCAATGAACAAACACACATGTCTGGTAATCCTAAGATTATTTTTGTTTCCTGTGACACTCACCTAATTTCAAGGCCACTGCCACCTCACAAGCTTAGCCTTGTCGTAGTCAAACTGTTCACCTTTTAGACCGTTTGTTTTTCTCAGAAGTTATCGGGTGATTAAAGCTTCTGAACCAAGTGTGCCAGGTCCACGACTACCATCTCCTGGACCACCTCAACCTTATCCATCCTGGATAAAGTTGCCCTCAATGGACAACCCCTCCCAGCAGTGTAGGAAGGGTATGGACCCAAAGCCCCACCTCGCCCCTTTTGCCAGCAGGAAGCAGCTAGAGATGTCGTCGCCCAGTACCCCCAAATATTTGGGTCCATATCTCTTCAGGGGGGCAAATGTTAGGTAGCTATGCTAGGGACTGGGGCATCCGTTATGCATGCCCATAGGGCCAAGATAAGAGCCCAGTTAGGAGAGGCACCCTGTGCATGCTCAGAGGTCCAGATTTCTGGCCATGAAGGGGAGGTCACCTGGGTGGTTCCTGTACCTGGATTGACCAATCTAGGCCATGTAAATTCAATTCAGCCACTGGGGTCGGCCAGACTTGCCCACCACGCCTCCCTACGCTCATAAAACTCTCTTGAGTGCAGACCAGGCTTCTGCATGATTTCTCTCTCACTCAGGAAGGCTCTTTGGAGGCAGCTGTGCTGCACATGAGTGGCTGGTGGATACTGTTCAGATGCATGGCTTTCTGCTTGCAAGGGTTTTTGTCTCAGCTGACTGTAAGGGAGGAGGTAGTACGTCTGGATCACAGAGTATCCATGTCCACAAACGAGGCTGCTCATTCCACAGTCCTGGAAGTGCTTTATGAAAACCCTCTGCTTTGCAATGTCACTCTTTGTAGATTAGAGTGGGAGGGGCTGGGACCAAGGTATGCTGCCTCTTACTCCCAGTTGCAGGTTTCTGGATGCTGATTGTATCTCTTACAGCATCAGTTAGTGGGCTTGTTGTCTGCCTCAGGCTTTGTTCACGGAGATCCTCCAGCTAGTTGGTGGTGTGTGCGCATGAGCAGAGACTTCCTGCCAATCCCCCATGAGTAGTAGAGCTCCCATGGTGTGGACTCCATGAAAGCCTTGCCCCAGGCAGCATGCTTACAAAGGAGGGTGGGCCCTGCAGGACAGAGGACCATTCCCCCTGTGGAATGGCCTCAGAGATCCACCTCCCTCTCTGGCCAGCTGCTGGGGATGTGGGTCCTAAGCATCATGGCTGACTCAATAATAGACACAGGGTGAGGCGACTCCAGTAGCTGTTTTGACTGGTCTAATCCAGCCTGAGATCATCCTTGCATGAGCCCCTGCCAAGATTATTTTTGTTTCTTTTATGATCTTTTCATTAGTGGCTCCTACAACACTAACCACCATCCATAAATACATCATCTGTTTGAAGCCCATCTGTACATTAATTGCCCTCCTTATTCACAAAATATCCACTCTCCACCCAAGCCCCTGGCCTCAGCTCCTCATTTTTCCCCCCTCAATGCCCGCCACCCATCCCTCATCAATCCTTGGAAATGTACTAATTCTTTTGTCATATTTTCACCCACCTTTCTTTTGAGGTCAATGAAGATCCTTGTAATCGGTTCCCACTTTCCATCCTGCCCTTCCTCCACCCTCCCAGTATCTCCACTCATAACACTGGTAAAGGGCCCATCCACTCTGGATTCCCCGTGTTTGAAATTCCTATCGGTACTAGAATACCTTCTCTAGTTTGGCCAGATTAGTATGGTAGAACTGGGATCATGATAGTGGGGCAAGAGAAAGCATTAAGAACTAGAGGAAAGTTGTGTTTCATCTTTGCTGTCTCATACCCTGTATTATTTAATCTCCACTCTGAGATCCTTCTGTAAGGGGATGTCCAGTGCACTGCAAATAGGTTTTGGGTCTATACCCGGCAGTCCCCTCTCATTCTCCATGATAAGATTTTTTTGTTCTCATGATACCTGTTGCCTTATCCCTTTAAAACTTTGTGATCACACAGGCTGGTATGCTTTCTCCATGTGGGCTCTGTTGCTTCAGAGCCAGATGGCTGTTTCTTTACCCTCAGGCCTTTAAGACCCCACACGCTATATCTTTAGGTAGCTGGACACCATCGGCTTTCTTCACCACATTTGCTTATGCAGCCGCTTTGTGGTCAGTGATTGTGTAGGGAAGGTGAGCATCTTAGAATGCCAATTTAATAGAACAGTGTTATTGCAATGAGGGAGTCCTTGAGCGGAGGCCCTATGTCCATCTGCTACCTTAATACTAAATCTATAAACATATGGACATAGATCTATTTCCCCATGCCCCTTTGTAAATATATGTACATATGTACATGCCTTTATTTAGACGTCTATAACTGGCCCTTGCTTCCCAGCTCACTCTTCTATACTCTTTGATTTTCCTCTTGTGCCCACTGTCATGCTCAGTCTTCCTTTGGGTTTCAGTAATTCCTCTTGGTTACATTACCTTTGATCACGCCCTACCAGGCCTCCTACATCCCCCTCACTATCGTTTTCCATCACTTGTTGTACCCTTGTCTCTGGGTTTCTTTACAGCACTTCCTTTCCCCCCACCGTGCTCACTCCCATGCCCAATGGAAAGGGCCGGTCACATGTTTACTCCTCCAGATTGTTCATCCAGCCTCTCTTAATTAGACAGACCTGTAAAGGTAATAACATGCACAAAACAAGACTGAGCTAAACCAAGCAGCAAAAAGAAAAAAAAAACAAACAAAAATGAAAACAAAACCCAACCCAAATCCAATGACACTAAAAGAAAACAACACTAACCAGAAAGAAAAGTACAAGGACTGTGTGGTGAACTTTAGGAGTGTTTTCCAGTCCAGTCTGTGGGGGCACCGAACCCTGACCACAAAGTCCACCTTTGGCATTCCCCGGGGACTTTGATGCTCCGTTTTCTTACTCTTCCGCTGCACTCTCTTAGTGTCATGCATCGAAGTGGCAGGATCAGTTCGGGCGCAGTTCCCACACTGTGTGTCCAGTGTTGTCCCCTCTAAGGCTATGGGTCTTTGAGGGACGTTTCTCATCGTGGGGCTGCCCATGTGGTCTTCTCTGTGGATTGGCTTCTCTGATTGGGAACATCATCCTCAAGGTGTATTGGGCCAGGGTGTGCTCCATTCTCCCCTCCTCCCCCTTGTTCTGCCCTGTGTTCACTGATCAGATATGTCCCTCTCCGCGAGCTGCAGATCCGGTGCCATCCTGTGAAATACAATCTTTTGGGGCTGCAAGGATGTGGGGGGGTGGGTATCAGCTCAGATCTTTTGAGAGTCCAGGAGATATTGACTTCTCGATGGGCACAGTTCTGTGGGGCACCGTGCTCTTGGTCCAGACGCTGGTTGTGAATATGACTTTGTTGTTAACCAGTTGTGTGTCTCTGGGTCAACTCCCGTGTGTTTTTGAGTGAGTTTTCTAATCTGCAAAGTAAATGTACAGGATTATCCAGACTCCCATGTCAGCAAGTTATCGAGAGGGGTTAATCAGAGACTGTTTCATATAGTGTGTACCTGCGCGCCGCATTCTAGACCTGCGATGGCAATTATGAGCTCAGGATAGAGATGGTGTCCAGCAGGTAACATACGTGGCTCCATATTGAAACAGGAAGCCCACTGTGGAGATTTGGTCCTTCTGTTGATGGCCACCGGCCACCTAGTCTTCTCCTGCTATAACTGCTTCACTGGCTCAGCAGCTGAGCCAGAAGCCAGTGATATCATAACCAGGTGGCTAACTGGGCCAAAGGGCTGATAGATATTTGTTATTTTGTTGTCTTGGGAAACCCACCTACCCTCCATGCAAACCTTCTGGTGTGAGTTATCTGTGGAAGGAATCATAGGCTCACAGTAATTCACATCTTTCTTCTTGAAAATGTGCCCATATTCCTTTCTGAACCTGACAAGGTGGCCCCTGTGTCCACCAAGAAATTTACTGCCTGGCCTCCTACTTGGAGAGTTAGCCTGGGCTTTTGGCGGCGAAGTGAAACAGAGCCCTGACCCCTTCATTGAGCTTCTTCAAGCATTATTGTCTCTTGCTTGGGTCTTTCTACGTGCAGATGAGGCCCATCCACTCTAGTGGAGGGTCGTGCACCTCTCCTCGGGTTTTCAAGGCACTGATTTTTCCAGTGTCCTTCTTTCCTGCAGTAGGCACATTGGTCCTTCCCCATGGCTTGGCGGTGCCCACAGGTTAGTCTCTCCGTGAGTGGGCCATGCTCTCCTTTTCCTGAGTCTCTGGGGTCTCTCATGGCAATTCCTAGTATTTTAGCTAGCTTCTTTGTCTCTGTCGTGCTAGGGTCATCTCTGTTGTTATACACTCAATGAGCCACTTGTACCAAATCGCTAAGATTTTTCCCTTCAAACCCTTCCCACTTCTTTGTCATGTCTGAGGCAGACTGACTGAGTAATAAAGGCAATACTTATTGCCCTCCTGTTTTCAGTGCCTCCGGGCCGTTAGGGGTATAAAGCCCGTAGGCTTCCCTCAGCCACTCTAGAAAGGCAGGCGGATATTCTCTTATAGGAACCTGAAAATTCTCACTGACCTTAGATAAATTCATAGGTTTCCTAGCTCTTCTGCAGAGGGTCATGTAAGAGCAATGGTTGATACCTGGTAAAGTCCTCTGGGCCTTGCTAGGAATTGAGATCCCACATTGTTGGTGTAGTGGCCAAAAGAGTTTCTCCCAAGTGGGGAGTGCCCGCTCGCTGACCATCAGGTTCACTGACTGCTTACTGGGCCTCTGTCTGGAAGGGCTACCCTCCTCCGTTGTGAACAGCACCTGGAGAAGTTGTTGGCAAGCATTCCAGGTGGGCTGATGAGTATGGAAGTCATACCAGTACTAGTGTGTGTGGGGGGCTGCTTGTTAGGGGTGGGGGTGAGTTTGGGGGGCCGGTGGGGGAGGGAGTGACTCAATAAGGGCCTGTTAGAAGTTTTCTATTTCTGGACCCTAGAAACCTTATAGGGCGGGGGTTGAAAGAAAGGGTTTGAAGCCAGCTCTCCCACTCCCAGAGTTCTCCTGCAAAATGGGATAAAGCCGATTAGGGGAGGGTGATGGGGAGGGGAGGGGAGGGGAGGTGTGGGGGAGGGGTGAGGGAGGGGAGGGGTGGGGGAGGGTGATGTGGAGGGATGGCCTCCACCTATGTGGTTTTGGGAACTTGGACCGTTTGTTTTTCCGGTCCTTCCATGTTTCCTGAAACCTTGGAAACAAGGGCCCTTTCTTTGCGGGAGGGAGTAAGTCTTTTATATTTGCAGGCTTCTTAGTGGCAATGTCAGCCCACACTTGAAGTAACGGGATCAGATCGGGATATCCTGGTTCCCTTTAAACATAACTATGAACTCTTAGTAATAGGGGGTGGGAAAACTAGTCTTGCGTGGGTCAATCAGGGACTCCTTCTGCCCCATCACTTTTAAACAAATTGTAGAGTCTCCAAGCTTTTGGGTTGAAACCACATCCTCTTGGTGAATGCCGAGAGCAGGGGTCCTCAAACTACAACCTGTGGGCCACATGCAGACAGCCGAGGACGTTGATCCTTTCTGCCGGGTGTATGTGCCCCATTTATTTTTTTTTTTGAACTTCAAATCAAGATGTGCAGTGTGCACATGAATTTGTTCGTAATATTTGTTTTTTTAAACTATAGTCTTTCCTTCAAAAGGCCTGAGGGATAGTGAACTGGCCCCCTGGGTAAACAGTTTAAAGACCCCTGCCCTAAGGTATCCTGGACTTAGGGGTTATTAATCTCCCAGCCCTGAAACATCCCTGAACATTCTACCCGTTGTAGGAGGCACCATGGGAATTTGGACCCCGGGTAATTTACAAGCCTTTACTCCAATTGAACCCAAGAAAATTCAAAATGGCTTAGGCAGTTACTCTATTTTGGTCACTTTTGACTCGTCCTGCACTAGCCCATTATTTCCATTTAACTCTATAACGCGAAGCATGATGTTTTCATAACATTAAAAATGTATATATTAATACATATATATATATATATTTATAACTATGAAAGTCCACAACAAAAAGAAAATTTTTTCCCAAAATTAAAATTGAAGCGTTATAGGGTTAAAAAGAAGGATGGGTCTTATCAGCGGGTCCAAGACCTTAGCATCATAAATGAATCAGTGATCCGACTGCACCTAGTAGTGCCCAAACCTGTGCCCTCCTAGGGGAAAGTGTGAATGCTTTTATCCCTCTTCCTGTACTTCCAATGAACAAACACACATGTCTGGTAATCCTAAGATTATTTTTGTTTCCTGTGACACTCACCTAATTTCAAGGCCACTGCCACCTCACAAGCTTAGCCTTGTCGTAGTCAAACTGTTCACCTTTTAGACCGTTTGTTTTTCTCAGAAGTTATCGGGTGATTAAAGCTTCTGAACCAAGTGTGCCAGGTCCACGACTACCATCTCCTGGACCACCTCAACCTTATCCATCCTGGATAAAGTTGCCCTCAATGGACAACCCCTCCCAGCAGTGTAGGAAGGGTATGGACCCAAAGCCCCACCTCGCCCCTTTTGCCAGCAGGAAGCAGCTAGAGATGTCGTCGCCCAGTACCCCCAAATATTTGGGTCCATATCTCTTCAGGGGGGCAAATGTTAGGTAGCTATGCTAGGGACTGGGGCATCCGTTATGCATGCCCATAGGGCCAAGATAAGAGCCCAGTTAGGAGAGGCACCCTGTGCATGCTCAGAGGTCCAGATTTCTGGCCATGAAGGGGAGGTCACCTGGGTGGTTCCTGTACCTGGATTGACCAATCTAGGCCATGTAAATTCAATTCAGCCACTGGGGTCGGCCAGACTTGCCCACCACGCCTCCCTACGCTCATAAAACTCTCTTGAGTGCAGACCAGGCTTCTGCATGATTTCTCTCTCACTCAGGAAGGCTCTTTGGAGGCAGCTGTGCTGCACATGAGTGGCTGGTGGATACTGTTCAGATGCATGACTTTCTGCTTGCAAGGGTTTTTGTCTCAGCTGACTGTAAGGGAGGAGGTAGTACGTCTGGATCACAGAGTATCCATGTCCACAAACGAGGCTGCTCATTCCACAGTCCTGGAAGTGCTTTATGAAAACCCTCTGCTTTGCAATGTCACTCTTTGTAGATTAGAGTGGGAGGGGCTGGGACCAAGGTATGCTGCCTCTTACTCCCAGTTGCAGGTTTCTGGATGCTGATTGTATCTCTTACAGCATCAGTTAGTGGGCTTGTTGTCTGCCTCAGGCTTTGTTCACGGAGATCCTCCAGCTAGTTGGTGGTGTGTGCGCATGAGCAGAGACTTCCTGCCAATCCCCCATGAGTAGTAGAGCTCCCATGGTGTGGACTCCATGAAAGCCTTGCCCCAGGCAGCATGCTTACAAAGGAGGGTGGGCCCTGCAGGACAGAGGACCATTCCCCCTGTGGAATGGCCTCAGAGATCCACCTCCCTCTCTGGCCAGCTGCTGGGGCTGTGGGTCCTAAGCATCATGGCTGACTCAATAATAGACACAGGGTGAGGCGACTCCAGTAGCTGTTTTGACTGGTCTAATCCAGCCTGAGATCATCCTTGCATGAGCCCCTGCCAAGATTATTTTTGTTTCTTTTATGATCTTTTCATTAGTGGCTCCTACAACACTAACCACCATCCATAAATACATCATCTGTTTGAAGCCCATCTGTACATTAATTGCCCTCCTTATTCACAAAATATCCACTCTCCACCCAAGCCCCTGGCCTCAGCTCCTCATTTTTCCCCCCTCAATGCCCGCCACCCATCCCTCATCAATCCTTGGAAATGTACTAATTCTTTTGTCATATTTTCACCCACCTTTCTTTTGAGGTCAATGAAGATCCTTGTAATCGGTTCCCACTTTCCATCCTGCCCTTCCTCCACCCTCCCAGTATCTCCACTCATAACACTGGTAAAGGGCCCATCCACTCTGGATTCCCCGTGTTTGAAATTCCTATCGGTACTAGAATACCTTCTCTAGTTTGGCCAGATTAGTATGGTAGAACTGGGATCATGATAGTGGGGCAAGAGAAAGCATTAAGAACTAGAGGAAAGTTGTGTTTCATCTTTGCTGTCTCATACCCTGTATTCTTTAATCTCCACTCTGAGATCCTTCTGTAAGGGGATGTCCAGTGCACTGCAAATAGGTTTTGGGTCTATACCCGGCAGTCCCCTCTCATTCTCCATGATAAGATTTTTTTGTTCTCATGATACCTGTTGCCTTATCCCTTTAAAACTTTGTGATCACACAGGCTGGTATGCTTTCTCCATGTGGGCTCTGTTGCTTCAGAGCCAGATGGCTGTTTCTTTACCCTCAGGCCTTTAAGACCCCACACGCTATATCTTTAGGTAGCTGGACACCATCGGCTTTCTTCACCACATTTGCTTATGCAGCCGCTTTGTGGTCAGTGATTGTGTAGGGAAGGTGAGCATCTTAGAATGCCAATTTAATAGAACAGTGTTATTGCAATGAGGGAGTCCTTGAGCGGAGGCCCTATGTCCATCTGCTACCTTAATACTAAATCTATAAACATATGGACATAGATCTATTTCCCCATGCCCCTTTGTAAATATATGTACATATGTACATGCCTTTATTTAGACGTCTATAACTGGCCCTTGCTTCCCAGCTCACTCTTCTATACTCTTTGATTTTCCTCTTGTGCCCACTGACATGCTCAGTCTTCCTTTGGGTTTCAGTAATTCCTCTTGGTTACATTACCTTTGATCACGCCCTACCAGGCCTCCTACATCCCCCTCACTATCGTTTTCCATCACTTGTTGTACCCTTGTCTCTGGGTTTCTTTACAGCACTTCCTTTCCCCCCACCGTGCTCACTCCCATGCCCAATGGAAAGGGCCGGTCACATGTTTACTCCTCCAGATTGTTCATCCAGCCTCTCTTAATTAGACAGACCTGTAAAGGTAATAACATGCACAAAACAAGACTGAGCTAAACCAAGCAGCAAAAAGAAAAAAAAAACAAACAAAAATGAAAACAAAACCCAACCCAAATCCAATGACACTAAAAGAAAACAACACTAACCAGAAAGAAAAGTACAAGGACTGTGTGGTGAACTTTAGGAGTGTTTTCCAGTCCAGTCTGTGGGGGCACCGAACCCTGACCACAAAGTCCACCTTTGGCATTCCCCGGGGACTTTGATGCTCCGTTTTCTTACTCTTCCGCTGCACTCTCTTAGTGTCATGCATCGAAGTGGCAGGATCAGTTCGGGCGCAGTTCCCACACTGTGTGTCCAGTGTTGTCCCCTCTAAGGCTATGGGTCTTTGAGGGACGTTTCTCATCGTGGGGCTGCCCATGTGGTCTTCTCTGTGGATTGGCTTCTCTGATTGGGAACATCATCCTCAAGGTGTATTGGGCCAGGGTGTGCTCCATTCTCCCCTCCTCCCCCTTGTTCTGCCCTGTGTTCACTGATCAGATATGTCCCTCTCCGCGAGCTGCAGATCCGGTGCCATCCTGTGAAATACAATCTTTTGGGGCTGCAAGGATGTGGGGGGGTGGGTATCAGCTCAGATCTTTTGAGAGTCCAGGAGATATTGACTTCTCGATGGGCACAGTTCTGTGGGGCACCGTGCTCTTGGTCCAGACGCTGGTTGTGAATATGACTTTGTTGTTAACCAGTTGTGTGTCTCTGGGTCAACTCCCGTGTGTTTTTGAGTGAGTTTTCTAATCTGCAAAGTAAATGTACAGGATTATCCAGACTCCCATGTCAGCAAGTTATCGAGAGGGGTTAATCAGAGACTGTTTCATATAGTGTGTACCTGCGCGCCGCATTCTAGACCTGCGATGGCAATTATGAGCTCAGGATAGAGATGGTGTCCAGCAGGTAACATACGTGGCTCCATATTGAAACAGGAAGCCCACTGTGGAGATTTGGTCCTTCTGTTGATGGCCACCGGCCACCTAGTCTTCTCCTGCTATAACTGCTTCACTGGCTCAGCAGCTGAGCCAGAAGCCAGTGATATCATAACCAGGTGGCTAACTGGGCCAAAGGGCTGATAGATATTTGTTATTTTGTTGTCTTGGGAAACCCACCTACCCTCCATGCAAACCTTCTGGTGTGAGTTATCTGTGGAAGGAATCATAGGCTCACAGTAATTCACATCTTTCTTCTTGAAAATGTGCCCATATTCCTTTCTGAACCTGACAAGGTGGCCCCTGTGTCCACCAAGAAATTTACTGCCTGGCCTCCTACTTGGAGAGTTAGCCTGGGCTTTTGGCGGTGAAGTGAAACAGAGCCCTGACCCCTTCATTGAGCTTCTTCAAGCATTATTGTCTCTTGCTTGGGTCTTTCTACGTGCAGATGAGGCCCATCCACTCTAGTGGAGGGTCGTGCACCTCTCCTCGGGTTTTCAAGGCACTGATTTTTCCAGTGTCCTTCTTTCCTGCAGTAGGCACATTGGTCCTTCCCCATGGCTTGGCGGTGCCCACAGGTTAGTCTCTCCGTGAGTGGGCCATGCTCTCCTTTTCCTGAGTCTCTGGGGTCTCTCATGGCAATTCCTAGTATTTTAGCTAGCTTCTTTGTCTCTGTCGTGCTAGGGTCATCTCTGTTGTTATACACTCAATGAGCCACTTGTACCAAATCGCTAAGATTTTTCCCTTCAAACCCTTCCCACTTCTTTGTCATGTCTGAGGCAGACTGACTGAGTAATAAAGGCAATACTTATTGCCCTCCTGTTTTCAGTGCCTCCGGGCCGTTAGGGGTATAAAGCCCGTAGGCTTCCCTCAGCCACTCTAGAAAGGCAGGCGGATATTCTCTTATAGGAACCTGAAAATTCTCACTGACCTTAGATAAATTCATAGGTTTCCTAGCTCTTCTGCAGAGGGTCATGTAAGAGCAATGGTTGATACCTGGTAAAGTCCTCTGGGCCTTGCTAGGAATTGAGATCCCACATTGTTGGTGTAGTGGCCAAAAGAGTTTCTCCCAAGTGGGGAGTGCCCGCTCGCTGACCATCAGGTTCACTGACTGCTTACTGGGCCTCTGTCTGGAAGGGCTACCCTCCTCCGTTGTGAACAGCACCTGGAGAAGTTGTTGGCAAGCATTCCAGGTGGGCTGATGAGTATGGAAGTCATACCAGTACTAGTGTGTGTGGGGGGCTGCTTGTTAGGGGTGGGGGTGAGTTTGGGGGGCCGGTGGGGGAGGGAGTGACTCAATAAGGGCCTGTTAGAAGTTTTCTATTTCTGGACCCTAGAAACCTTATAGGGCGGGGGTTGAAAGAAAGGGTTTGAAGCCAGCTCTCCCACTCCCAGAGTTCTCCTGCAAAATGGGATAAAGCCGATTAGGGGAGAGTGATGGGGAGGGGAGGGGAGGGGAGGTGTGGGGGAGGGGTGAGGGAGGGGAGGGGTGGGGGAGGGTGATGTGGAGGGATGGCCTCCACCTATGTGGTTTTGGGAACTTGGACCGTTTGTTTTTCCGGTCCTTCCATGTTTCCTGAAACCTTGGAAACAAGGGCCCTTTCTTTGCGGGAGGGAGTAAGTCTTTTATATTTGCAGGCTTCTTAGTGGCAATGTCAGCCCACACTTGAAGTAACGGGATCAGATCGGGATATCCTGGTTCCCTTTAAACATAACTATGAACTCTTAGTAATAGGGGGTGGGAAAACTAGTCTTGCGAGGGTCAATCAGGGACTCCTTCTGCCCCATCACTTTTAAACAAATTGTAGAGTCTCCAAGCTTTTGGGTTGAAACCACATCCTCTTGGTGAATGCCGAGAGCAGGGGTCCTCAAACTACAACCTGTGGGCCACATGCAGACAGCCGAGGACGTTGATCCTTTCTGCCGGGTGTATGTGCCCCATTTATTTTTTTTTTTTTGAACTTCAAATCAAGATGTGCAGTGTGCACATGAATTTGTTCGTAATATTTGTTTTTTTAAACTATAGTCTTTCCTTCAAAAGGCCTGAGGGATAGTGAACTGGCCCCCTGGGTAAACAGTTTAAGGACCCCTGCCCTAAGGTATCCTGGACTTAGGGGTTATTAATCTCCCAGCCCTGAAACATCCCTGAACATTCTACCCGTTGTAGGAGGCACCATGGGAATTTGGACCCCGGGTAATTTACAAGCCTTTACTCCAATTGAACCCAAGAAAATTCAAAATGGCTTAGGCAGTTACTCTATTTTGGTCACTTTTGACTCGTCATGCACTAGCCCATTATTTCCATTTAACTCTATAACGCGAAGCATGATGTTTTCATAACATTAAAAATGTATATATTAATACATATATATATATATATTTATAACTATGAAAGTCCACAACAAAAAGAAAATTTTTTCCCAAAATTAAAATTGAAGCGTTATAGGGTTAAAAAGAAGGATGGGTCTTATCAGCGGGTCCAAGACCTTAGCATCATAAATGAATCAGTGATCCGACTGCACCTAGTAGTGCCCAAACCTGTGCCCTCCTAGGGGAAAGTGTGAATGCTTTTATCCCTCTTCCTGTACTTCCAATGAACAAACACACATGTCTGGTAATCCTAAGATTATTTTTGTTTCCTGTGACACTCACCTAATTTCAAGGCCACTGCCACCTCACAAGCTTAGCCTTGTCGTAGTCAAACTGTTCACCTTTTAGACCGTTTGTTTTTCTCAGAAGTTATCGGGTGATTAAAGCTTCTGAACCAAGTGTGCCAGGTCCACGACTACCATCTCCTGGACCACCTCAACCTTATCCATCCTGGATAAAGTTGCCCTCAATGGACAACCCCTCCCAGCAGTGTAGGAAGGGTATGGACCCAAAGCCCCACCTCGCCCCTTTTGCCAGCAGGAAGCAGCTAGAGATGTCGTCGCCCAGTACCCCCAAAGATTTGGGTCCATATCTCTTCAGGGGGGCAAATGTTAGGTAGCTATGCTAGGGACTGGGGCATCCGTTATGCATGCCCATAGGGCCAAGATAAGAGCCCAGTTAGGAGAGGCACCCTGTGCATGCTCAGAGGTCCAGATTTCTGGCCATGAAGGGGAGGTCACCTGGGTGGTTCCTGTACCTGGATTGACCAATCTAGGCCATGTAAATTCAATTCAGCCACTGGGGTCGGCCAGACTTGCCCACCACGCCTCCCTACGCTCATAAAACTCTCTTGAGTGCAGACCAGGCTTCTGCATGATTTCTCTCTCACTCAGGAAGGCTCTTTGGAGGCAGCTGTGCTGCACATGAGTGGCTGGTGGATACTGTTCAGATGCATGGCTTTCTGCTTGCAAGGGTTTTTGTCTCAGCTGACTGTAAGGGAGGAGGTAGTACGTCTGGATCACAGAGTATCCATGTCCACAAACGAGGCTGCTCATTCCACAGTCCTGGAAGTGCTTTATGAAAACCCTCTGCTTTGCAATGTCACTCTTTGTAGATTAGAGTGGGAGGGGCTGGGACCAAGGTATGCTGCCTCTTACTCCCAGTTGCAGGTTTCTGGATGCTGATTGTATCTCTTACAGCATCAGTTAGTGGGCTTGTTGTCTGCCTCAGGCTTTGTTCACGGAGATCCTCCAGCTAGTTGGTGGTGTGTGCGCATGAGCAGAGACTTCCTGCCAATCCCCCATGAGTAGTAGAGCTCCCATGGTGTGGACTCCATGAAAGCCTTGCCCCAGGCAGCATGCTTACAAAGGAGGGTGGGCCCTGCAGGACAGAGGACCATTCCCCCTGTGGAATGGCCTCAGAGATCCACCTCCCTCTCTGGCCAGCTGCTGGGGCTGTGGGTCCTAAGCATCATGGCTGACTCAATAATAGACACAGGGTGAGGCGACTCCAGTAGCTGTTTTGACTGGTCTAATCCAGCCTGAGATCATCCTTGCATGAGCCCCTGCCAAGATTATTTTTGTTTCTTTTATGATCTTTTCATTAGTGGCTCCTACAACACTAACCACCATCCATAAATACATCATCTGTTTGAAGCCCATCTGTACATTAATTGCCCTCCTTATTCACAAAATATCCACTCTCCACCCAAGCCCCTGGCCTCAGCTCCTCATTTTTCCCCCCTCAATGCCCGCCACCCATCCCTCATCAATCCTTGGAAATGTACTAATTCTTTTGTCATATTTTCACCCACCTTTCTTTTGAGGTCAATGAAGATCCTTGTAATCGGTTCCCACTTTCCATCCTGCCCTTCCTCCACCCTCCCAGTATCTCCACTCATAACACTGGTAAAGGGCCCATCCACTCTGGATTCCCCGTGTTTGAAATTCCTATCGGTACTAGAATACCTTCTCTAGTTTGGCCAGATTAGTATGGTAGAACTGGGATCATGATAGTGGGGCAAGAGAAAGCATTAAGAACTAGAGGAAAGTTGTGTTTCATCTTTGCTGTCTCATACCCTGTATTCTTTAATCTCCACTCTGAGATCCTTCTGTAAGGGGATGTCCAGTGCACTGCAAATAGGTTTTGGGTCTATACCCGGCAGTCCCCTCTCATTCTCCATGATAAGATTTTTTTGTTCTCATGATACCTGTTGCCTTATCCCTTTAAAACTTTGTGATCACACAGGCTGGTATGCTTTCTCCATGTGGGCTCTGTTGCTTCAGAGCCAGATGGCTGTTTCTTTACCCTCAGGCCTTTAAGACCCCACACGCTATATCTTTAGGTAGCTGGACACCATCGGCTTTCTTCACCACATTTGCTTATGCAGCCGCTTTGTGGTCAGTGATTGTGTAGGGAAGGTGAGCATCTTAGAATGCCAATTTAATAGAACAGTGTTATTGCAATGAGGGAGTCCTTGAGCGGAGGCCCTATGTCCATCTGCTACCTTAATACTAAATCTATAAACATATGGACATAGATCTATTTCCCCATGCCCCTTTGTAAATATATGTACATATGTACATGCCTTTATTTAGACGTCTATAACTGGCCCTTGCTTCCCAGCTCACTCTTCTATACTCTTTGATTTTCCTCTTGTGCCCACTGACATGCTCAGTCTTCCTTTGGGTTTCAGTAATTCCTCTTGGTTACATTACCTTTGATCACGCCCTACCAGGCCTCCTACATCCCCCTCACTATCGTTTTCCATCACTTGTTGTACCCTTGTCTCTGGGTTTCTTTACAGCACTTCCTTTCCCCCCACCGTGCTCACTCCCATGCCCAATGGAAAGGGCCGGTCACATGTTTACTCCTCCAGATTGTTCATCCAGCCTCTCTTAATTAGACAGACCTGTAAAGGTAATAACATGCACAAAACAAGACTGAGCTAAACCAAGCAGCAAAAAGAAAAAAAAAACAAACAAAAATGAAAACAAAACCCAACCCAAATCCAATGACACTAAAAGAAAACAACACTAACCAGAAAGAAAAGTACAAGGACTGTGTGGTGAACTTTAGGAGTGTTTTCCAGTCCAGTCTGTGGGGGCACCGAACCCTGACCACAAAGTCCACCTTTGGCATTCCCCGGGGACTTTGATGCTCCGTTTTCTTACTCTTCCGCTGCACTCTCTTAGTGTCATGCATCGAAGTGGCAGGATCAGTTCGGGCGCAGTTCCCACACTGTGTGTCCAGTGTTGTCCCCTCTAAGGCTATGGGTCTTTGAGGGACGTTTCTCATCGTGGGGCTGCCCATGTGGTCTTCTCTGTGGATTGGCTTCTCTGATTGGGAACATCATCCTCAAGGTGTATTGGGCCAGGGTGTGCTCCATTCTCCCCTCCTCCCCCTTGTTCTGCCCTGTGTTCACTGATCAGATATGTCCCTCTCCGCGAGCTGCAGATCCGGTGCCATCCTGTGAAATACAATCTTTTGGGGCTGCAAGGATGTGGGGGGGTGGGTATCAGCTCAGATCTTTTGAGAGTCCAGGAGATATTGACTTCTCGATGGGCACAGTTCTGTGGGGCACCGTGCTCTTGGTCCAGACGCTGGTTGTGAATATGACTTTGTTGTTAACCAGTTGTGTGTCTCTGGGTCAACTCCCGTGTGTTTTTGAGTGAGTTTTCTAATCTGCAAAGTAAATGTACAGGATTATCCAGACTCCCATGTCAGCAAGTTATCGAGAGGGGTTAATCAGAGACTGTTTCATATAGTGTGTACCTGCGCGCCACATTCTAGACCTGCGATGGCAATTATGAGCTCAGGATAGAGATGGTGTCCAGCAGGTAACATACGTGGCTCCATATTGAAACAGGAAGCCCACTGTGGAGATTTGGTCCTTCTGTTGATGGCCACCGGCCACCTAGTCTTCTCCTGCTATAACTGCTTCACTGGCTCAGCAGCTGAGCCAGAAGCCAGTGATATCATAACCAGGTGGCTAACTGGGCCAAAGGGCTGATAGATATTTGTTATTTTGTTGTCTTGGGAAACCCACCTACCCTCCATGCAAACCTTCTGGTGTGAGTTATCTGTGGAAGGAATCATAGGCTCACAGTAATTCACATCTTTCTTCTTGAAAATGTGCCCATATTCCTTTCTGAACCTGACAAGGTGGCCCCTGTGTCCACCAAGAAATTTACTGCCTGGCCTCCTACTTGGAGAGTTAGCCTGGGCTTTTGGCGGCGAAGTGAAACAGAGCCCTGACCCCTTCATTGAGCTTCTTCAAGCATTATTGTCTCTTGCTTGGGTCTTTCTACGTGCAGATGAGGCCCATCCACTCTAGTGGAGGGTCGTGCACCTCTCCTCGGGTTTTCAAGGCACTGATTTTTCCAGTGTCCTTCTTTCCTGCAGTAGGCACATTGGTCCTTCCCCATGGCTTGGCGGTGCCCACAGGTTAGTCTCTCCGTGAGTGGGCCATGCTCTCCTTTTCCTGAGTCTCTGGGGCCTCTCATGGCAATTCCTAGTATTTTAGCTAGCTTCTTTGTCTCTGTCGTGCTAGGGTCATCTCTGTTGTTATACACTCAATGAGCCACTTGTACCAAATCGCTAAGATTTTTCCCTTCAAACCCTTCCCACTTCTTTGTCATGTCTGAGGCAGACTGACTGAGTAATAAAGGCAATACTTATTGCCCTCCTGTTTTCAGTGCCTCCGGGCCGTTAGGGGTATAAAGCCCGTAGGCTTCCCTCAGCCACTCTAGAAAGGCAGGCGGATATTCTCTTATAGGAACCTGAAAATTCTCACTGACCTTAGATAAATTCATAGGTTTCCTAGCTCTTCTGCAGAGGGTCATGTAAGAGCAATGGTTGATACCTGGTAAAGTCCTCTGGGCCTTGCTAGGAATTGAGATCCCACATTGTTGGTGTAGTGGCCAAAAGAGTTTCTCCCAAGTGGGGAGTGCCCGCTCGCTGACCATCAGGTTCACTGACTGCTTACTGGGCCTCTGTCTGGAAGGTCTACCCTCCTCCGTTGTGAACAGCACCTGGAGAAGTTGTTGGCAAGCATTCCAGGTGGGCTGATGAGTATGGAAGTCATACCAGTACTAGTGTGTGTGGGGGGCTGCTTGTTAGGGGTGGGGGTGAGTTTGGGGGGCCGGTGGGGGAGGGAGTGACTCAATAAGGGCCTGTTAGAAGTTTTCTATTTCTGGACCCTAGAAACCTTATAGGGCGGGGGTTGAAAGAAAGGGTTTGAAGCCAGCTCTCCCACTCCCAGAGTTCTCCTGCAAAATGGGATAAAGCCGATTAGGGGAGAGTGATGGGGAGGGGAGGGGAGGGGAGGTGTGGGGGAGGGGTGAGGGAGGGGAGGGGTGGGGGAGGGTGATGTGGAGGGATGGCCTCCACCTATGTGGTTTTGGGAACTTGGACCGTTTGTTTTTCCGGTCCTTCCATGTTTCCTGAAACCTTGGAAACAAGGGCCCTTTCTTTGCGGGAGGGAGTAAGTCTTTTATATTTGCAGGCTTCTTAGTGGCAATGTCAGCCCACACTTGAAGTAACGGGATCAGATCGGGATATCCTGGTTCCCTTTAAACATAACTATGAACTCTTAGTAATAGGGGGTGGGAAAACTAGTCTTGCGTGGGTCAA
This sequence comes from Tenrec ecaudatus, assembly GCF_050624435.1. Classification (NCBI taxonomy): domain Eukaryota; kingdom Metazoa; phylum Chordata; class Mammalia; order Afrosoricida; family Tenrecidae; genus Tenrec; species Tenrec ecaudatus. The sequence goes on along the minus strand of NW_027459072.1, from coordinate 279,014 downwards.
TCAGGGACTCCTTCTGCCCCATCACTTTTAAACAAATTGTAGAGTCTCCAAGCTTTTGGGTTGAAACCACATCCTCTTGGTGAATGCCGAGAGCAGGGGTCCTCAAACTACAACCTGTGGGCCACATGCAGACAGCCGAGGACGTTGATCCTTTCTGCCGGGTGTATGTGCCCCATTTATTTTTTTTTTGAACTTCAAATCAAGATGTGCAGTGTGCACATGAATTTGTTCGTAATATTTGTTTTTTTAAACTATAGTCTTTCCTTCAAAAGGCCTGAGGGATAGTGAACTGGCCCCCTGGGTAAACAGTTTAAAGACCCCTGCCCTAAGGTATCCTGGACTTAGGGGTTATTAATCTCCCAGCCCTGAAACATCCCTGAACATTCTACCCGTTGTAGGAGGCACCATGGGAATTTGGACCCCGGGTAATTTACAAGCCTTTACTCCAATTGAACCCAAGAAAATTCAAAATGGCTTAGGCAGTTACTCTATTTTGGTCACTTTTGACTCGTCCTGCACTAGCCCATTATTTCCATTTAACTCTATAACGCGAAGCATGATGTTTTCATAACATTAAAAATGTATATATTAATACATATATATATATATATTTATAACTATGAAAGTCCACAACAAAAAGAAAATTTTTTCCCAAAATTAAAATTGAAGCGTTATAGGGTTAAAAAGAAGGATGGGTCTTATCAGCGGGTCCAAGACCTTAGCATCATAAATGAATCAGTGATCCGACTGCACCTAGTAGTGCCCAAACCTGTGCCCTCCTAGGGGAAAGTGTGAATGCTTTTATCCCTCTTCCTGTACTTCCAATGAACAAACACACATGTCTGGTAATCCTAAGATTATTTTTGTTTCCTGTGACACTCACCTAATTTCAAGGCCACTGCCACCTCACAAGCTTAGCCTTGTCGTAGTCAAACTGTTCACCTTTTAGACCGTTTGTTTTTCTCAGAAGTTATCGGGTGATTAAAGCTTCTGAACCAAGTGTGCCAGGTCCACGACTACCATCTCCTGGACCACCTCAACCTTATCCATCCTGGATAAAGTTGCCCTCAATGGACAACCCCTCCCAGCAGTGTAGGAAGGGTATGGACCCAAAGCCCATCCTCGCCCCTTTTGCCAGCAGGAAGCAGCTAGAGATGTCGTCGCCCAGTACCCCCAAAGATTTGGGTCCATATCTCTTCAGGGGGGCAAATGTTAGGTAGCTATACTAGGGACTGGGGCATCCGTTATGCATGCCCATAGGGCCAAGATAAGAGCCCAGTTAGGAGAGGCACCCTGTGCATGCTCAGAGGTCCAGATTTCTGGCCATGAAGGGGAGGTCACCTGGGTGGTTCCTGTACCTGGATTGACCAATCTAGGCCATGTAAATTCAATTCAGCCACTGGGGTCGGCCAGACTTGCCCACCACGCCTCCCTACGCTCATAAAACTCTCTTGAGTGCAGACCAGGCTTCTGCATGATTTCTCTCTCACTCAGGAAGGCTCTTTGGAGGCAGCTGTGCTGCACATGAGTGGCTGGTGGATACTGTTCAGATGCATGGCTTTCTGCTTGCAAGGGTTTTTGTCTCAGCTGACTGTAAGGGAGGAGGTAGTACGTCTGGATCACAGAGTATCCATGTCCACAAACGAGGCTGCTCATTCCACAGTCCTGGAAGTGCTTTATGAAAACCCTCTGCTTTGCAATGTCATTCTTTGTAGATTAGAGTGGGAGGGGCTGGGACCAAGGTATGCTGCCTCTTACTCCCAGTTGCAGGTTTCTGGATGCTGATTGTATCTCTTACAGCATCAGTTAGTGGGCTTGTTGTCTGCCTCAGGCTTTGTTCACGGAGATCCTCCAGCTAGTTGGTGGTGTGTGCGCATGAGCAGAGACTTCCTGCCAATCCCCCATGAGTAGTAGAGCTCCCATGGTGTGGACTCCATGAAAGCCTTGCCCCAGGCAGCATGCTTACAAAGGAGGGTGGGCCCTGCAGGACAGAGGACCATTCCCCCTGTGGAATGGCCTCAGAGATCCACCTCCCTCTCTGGCCAGCTGCTGGGGCTGTGGGTCCTAAGCATCATGGCTGACTCAATAATAGACACAGGGTGAGGCGACTCCAGTAGCTGTTTTGACTGGTCTAATCCAGCCTGAGATCATCCTTGCATGAGCCCCTGCCAAGATTATTTTTGTTTCTTTTATGATCTTTTCATTAGTGGCTCCTACAACACTAACCACCATCCATAAATACATCATCTGTTTGAAGCCCATCTGTACATTAATTGCCCTCCTTATTCACAAAATATCCACTCTCCACCCAAGCCCCTGGCCTCAGCTCCTCATTTTTCCCCCCTCAATGCCCGCCACCCATCCCTCATCAATCCTTGGAAATGTACTAATTCTTTTGTCATATTTTCACCCACCTTTCTTTTGAGGTCAATGAAGATCCTTGTAATCGGTTCCCACTTTCCATCCTGCCCTTCCTCCACCCTCCCAGTATCTCCACTCATAACACTGGTAAAGGGCCCATCCACTCTGGATTCCCCGTGTTTGAAATTCCTATCGGTACTAGAATACCTTCTCTAGTTTGGCCAGATTAGTATGGTAGAACTGGGATCATGATAGTGGGGCAAGAGAAAGCATTAAGAACTAGAGGAAAGTTGTGTTTCATCTTTGCTGTCTCATACCCTGTATTCTTTAATCTCCACTCTGAGATCCTTCTGTAAGGGGATGTCCAGTGCACTGCAAATAGGTTTTGGGTCTATACCCGGCAGTCCCCTCTCATTCTCCATGATAAGATTTTTTTGTTCTCATGATACCTGTTGCCTTATCCCTTTAAAACTTTGTGATCACACAGGCTGGTATGCTTTCTCCATGTGGGCTCTGTTGCTTCAGAGCCAGATGGCTGTTTCTTTACCCTCAGGCCTTTAAGACCCCACACGCTATATCTTTAGGTAGCTGGACACCATCGGCTTTCTTCACCACATTTGCTTATGCAGCCGCTTTGTGGTCAGTGATTGTGTAGGGAAGGTGAGCATCTTAGAATGCCAATTTAATAGAACAGTGTTATTGCAATGAGGGAGTCCTTGAGCGGAGGCCCTATGTCCATCTGCTACCTTAATACTAAATCTATAAACATATGGACATAGATCTATTTCCCCATGCCCCTTTGTAAATATATGTACATATGTACATGCCTTTATTTAGACGTCTATAACTGGCCCTTGCTTCCCAGCTCACTCTTCTATACTCTTTGATTTTCCTCTTGTGCCCACTGACATGCTCAGTCTTCCTTTGGGTTTCAGTAATTCCTCTTGGTTACATTACCTTTGATCACGCCCTACCAGGCCTCCTACATCCCCCTCACTATCGTTTTCCATCACTTGTTGTACCCTTGTCTCTGGGTTTCTTTACAGCACTTCCTTTCCCCCCACCGTGCTCACTCCCATGCCCAATGGAAAGGGCCGGTCACATGTTTACTCCTCCAGATTGTTCATCCAGCCTCTCTTAATTAGACAGACCTGTAAAGGTAATAACATGCACAAAACAAGACTGAGCTAAACCAAGCAGCAAAAAGAAAAAAAAAACAAACAAAAATGAAAACAAAACCCAACCCAAATCCAATGACACTAAAAGAAAACAACACTAACCAGAAAGAAAAGTACAAGGACTGTGTGGTGAACTTTAGGAGTGTTTTCCAGTCCAGTCTGTGGGGGCACCGAACCCTGACCACAAAGTCCACCTTTGGCATTCCCCGGGGACTTTGATGCTCCGTTTTCTTACTCTTCCGCTGCACTCTCTTAGTGTCATGCATCGAAGTGGCAGGATCAGTTCGGGCGCAGTTCCCACACTGTGTGTCCAGTGTTGTCCCCTCTAAGGCTATGGGTCTTTGAGGGACGTTTCTCATCGTGGGGCTGCCCATGTGGTCTTCTCTGTGGATTGGCTTCTCTGATTGGGAACATCATCCTCAAGGTGTATTGGGCCAGGGTGTGCTCCATTCTCCCCTCCTCCCCCTTGTTCTGCCCTGTGTTCACTGATCAGATATGTCCCTCTCCGCGAGCTGCAGATCCGGTGCCATCCTGTGAAATACAATCTTTTGGGGCTGCAAGGATGTGGGGGGGTGGGTATCAGCTCAGATCTTTTGAGAGTCCAGGAGATATTGACTTCTCGATGGGCACAGTTCTGTGGGGCACCGTGCTCTTGGTCCAGACGCTGGTTGTGAATATGACTTTGTTGTTAACCAGTTGTGTGTCTCTGGGTCAACTCCCGTGTGTTTTTGAGTGAGTTTTCTAATCTGCAAAGTAAATGTACAGGATTATCCAGACTCCCATGTCAGCAAGTTATCGAGAGGGGTTAATCAGAGACTGTTTCATATAGTGTGTACCTGCGCGCCGCATTCTAGACCTGCGATGGCAATTATGAGCTCAGGATAGAGATGGTGTCCAGCAGGTAACATACGTGGCTCCATATTGAAACAGGAAGCCCACTGTGGAGATTTGGTCCTTCTGTTGATGGCCACCGGCCACCTAGTCTTCTCCTGCTATAACTGCTTCACTGGCTCAGCAGCTGAGCCAGAAGCCAGTGATATCATAACCAGGTGGCTAACTGGGCCAAAGGGCTGATAGATATTTGTTATTTTGTTGTCTTGGGAAACCCACCTACCCTCCATGCAAACCTTCTGGTGTGAGTTATCTGTGGAAGGAATCATAGGCTCACAGTAATTCACATCTTTCTTCTTGAAAATGTGCCCATATTCCTTTCTGAACCTGACAAGGTGGCCCCTGTGTCCACCAAGAAATTTACTGCCTGGCCTCCTACTTGGAGAGTTAGCCTGGGCTTTTGGCGGCGAAGTGAAACAGAGCCCTGACCCCTTCATTGAGCTACTTCAAGCATTATTGTCTCTTGCTTGGGTCTTTCTACGTGCAGATGAGGCCCATCCACTCTAGTGGAGGGTCGTGCACCTCTCCTCGGGTTTTCAAGGCACTGATTTTTCCAGTGTCCTTCTTTCCTGCAGTAGGCACATTGGTCCTTCCCCATGGCTTGGCGGTGCCCACAGGTTAGTCTCTCCGTGAGTGGGCCATGCTCTCCTTTTCCTGAGTCTCTGGGGTCTCTCATGGCAATTCCTAGTATTTTAGCTAGCTTCTTTGTCTCTGTCGTGCTAGGGTCATCTCTGTTGTTATACACTCAATGAGCCACTTGTACCAAATCGCTAAGATTTTTCCCTTCAAACCCTTCCCACTTCTTTGTCATGTCTGAGGCAGACTGACTGAGTAATAAAGGCAATACTTATTGCCCTCCTGTTTTCAGTGCCTCCGGGCCGTTAGGGGTATAAAGCCCGTAGGCTTCCCTCAGCCACTCTAGAAAGGCAGGCGGATATTCTCTTATAGGAACCTGAAAATTCTCACTGACCTTAGATAAATTCATAGGTTTCCTAGCTCTTCTGCAGAGGGTCATGTAAGAGCAATGGTTGATACCTGGTAAAGTCCTCTGGGCCTTGCTAGGAATTGAGATCCCACATTGTTGGTGTAGTGGCCAAAAGAGTTTCTCCCAAGTGGGGAGTGCCCGCTCGCTGACCATCAGGTTCACTGACTGCTTACTGGGCCTCTGTCTGGAAGGGCTACCCTCCTCCGTTGTGAACAGCACCTGGAGAAGTTGTTGGCAAGCATTCCAGGTGGGCTGATGAGTATGGAAGTCATACCAGTACTAGTGTGTGTGGGGGGCTGCTTGTTAGGGGTGGGGGTGAGTTTGGGGGGCCGGTGGGGGAGGGAGTGACTCAATAAGGGCCTGTTAGAAGTTTTCTATTTCTGGACCCTAGAAACCTTATAGGGCGGGGGTTGAAAGAAAGGGTTTGAAGCCAGCTCTCCCACTCCCAGAGTTCTCCTGCAAAATGGGATAAAGCCGATTAGGGGAGAGTGATGGGGAGGGGAGGGGAGGGGAGGTGTGGGGGAGGGGTGAGGGAGGGGAGGGGTGGGGGAGGGTGATGTGGAGGGATGGCCTCCACCTATGTGGTTTTGGGAACTTGGACCGTTTGTTTTTCCGGTCCTTCCATGTTTCCTGAAACCTTGGAAACAAGGGCCCTTTCTTTGCGGGAGGGAGTAAGTCTTTTATATTTGCAGGCTTCTTAGTGGCAATGTCAGCCCACACTTGAAGTAACGGGATCAGATCGGGATATCCTGGTTCCCTTTAAACATAACTATGAACTCTTAGTAATAGGGGGTGGGAAAACTAGTCTTGCGTGGGTCAATCAGGGACTCCTTCTGCCCCATCACTTTTAAACAAATTGTAGAGTCTCCAAGCTTTTGGGTTGAAACCACATCCTCTTGGTGAATGCCGAGAGCAGGGGTCCTCAAACTACAACCTGTGGGCCACATGCAGACAGCCGAGGACGTTGATCCTTTCTGCCGGGTGTATGTGCCCCATTTATTTTTTTTTTGAACTTCAAATCAAGATGTGCAGTGTGCACATGAATTTGTTCGTAATATTTGTTTTTTTAAACTATAGTCTTTCCTTCAAAAGGCCTGAGGGATAGTGAACTGGCCCCCTGGGTAAACAGTTTAAAGACCCCTGCCCTAAGGTATCCTGGACTTAGGGGTTATTAATCTCCCAGCCCTGAAACATCCCTGAACATTCTACCCGTTGTAGGAGGCACCATGGGAATTTGGACCCCGGGTAATTTACAAGCCTTTACTCCAATTGAACCCAAGAAAATTCAAAATGGCTTAGGCAGTTACTCTATTTTGGTCACTTTTGACTCGTCCTGCACTAGCCCATTATTTCCATTTAACTCTATAACGCGAAGCATGATGTTTTCATAACATTAAAAATGTATATATTAATACATATATATATATATATTTATAACTATGAAAGTCCACAACAAAAAGAAAATTTTTTCCCAAAATTAAAATTGAAGCGTTATAGGGTTAAAAAGAAGGATGGGTCTTATCAGCGGGTCCAAGACCTTAGCATCATAAATCATAAACACACACACACACACACACACATACACTTGCAGAATCAATAGTCGGCTTCTGACTTGGTGTCTTTTTTACACACACGCACACAGACACATACACACACCTGTGCAGAATCTGTGGAGGACTTCTAACAACATGTCCTTTTTACACACACACACACACACACACACACACACACACAAAGACATACTCTTGCAGGATCTCTAGAGTGCTTCTGACTTGGTGTCCTTTATACACACACACACACACATACACCCTTCCAGAACTCCACAATGATTCTGATTTCATGTCCTTTTTACACACACACACACACACACACACACAAACACACCATTGCAGAATCAATAGAGGGCTTCTGACTTCATGTCTTTTTTATACACACACACACACACACCCTTACAGAACCTCTGGAGGGCTTCTGATTTCATGTCCTTTTTTCACACACACACACACACACACACACACACACTTTTGCAGAATCAATAGTCGGTTTCTGACTTCGTGTCCTTTTTACAAACACCCACACACACACACGCCCTTGCAGAAATTCTAGAGGGCTTCTGAATTTGTGACCTTATTACACACGCACACACTCACACACATAAAACCTTGCAGAATCTCTTGAGAGCTTCATACTTGGTCTCCTTTTTACAAACACACACACACATCATGGCAGAATCTCTAGATGGCTTCTGACTTCAGGATCTTTTTACACACACACACACACACACACCTTTGCAGAAACTATGGAGTGTTTCTGACTTCATGTGTCCTTTTTACACACACTCTCACACACACACACACCCTTGCAGAATCTCTTGAGGGCTTCTGACGTCATGTCCTTGTTACACAAACACACACTTGCATAATCTCTGGGGGGTCTGACTTCGTATCCTTTTTACACACACACACTCACACACACACCCTCCCTCACACTGATACTCATACCTTTGTAAAATTCCTAGAGGGCTTCTGACTTCCTTACCTTTTTACACACACACACACACACACACACTCACACACATCCTTGCAGAATTCCTGGATGGATTCTTACTTTGTGTCATTTTTAAACACACACACACACACACACACACACACTCCAAACTCCTTTTCTTGCAAAATCTCTGCAGTCCTTCTGACTTCGTGTCCTTTTTAAACACACACACACACACACATACACTTGTAGAATCTCTGGAGGACTTCTGATTTCATGTCCTTATTACACACACACACACACACACACACTCCCTCACTCTCACTCTGGAGGACTTCTGATTTCATGTCCTTATTACACACACACACACACACACACACACACTCCCTCACTCTCACACTCATACCTTTCCAGAAAACCTAGAGGGCTTCTGATTTCGTGTCCTTTTAACACAACACACTCACCCTTGCAGAATCTCTAGAGGGCTTCTGACTTCCTGTACTTTTGACACACACAGACACCCTTGCAGAATCTCCAGACATTTTCTGACTTCGTGTTGTTTTCACCCATACACACACACACACACACACACACTCTGGCAGAATCTCTGGAGGGCTTCTAATATGGTTTACTTATTTCAAACACAACAAACACACACACACAGACCTTTGCATAACCAATATTGGGCTTCTGACTTCGTGTAATTTTTACCCTCACACACAAACACACACACACACATACAACCTTGCAGAATCTCTGGAGGGCTTCTGACTTTGTGTCCTTTTTACACAAACATACACACATACACACACCCTTGAAGAATCTCTAGAGGGCTTCTGACTTCGTGTCTTTTTACACAAACACACACACACCAAACACACATACACCCTGGTAGAATCTCTGGATGGTGGCTGACTTGCTGTCCTTTTTACACACACACACACACACACACACACAAACACCCTTGCAGAATATCTAGAGGGTTTCTGAATTTGTGTCTGTTTACACACACACACACACACACCCTTACAGAACCTCTGGACAGCTTCAGACTCCATGTCCTTTTTACACACACACACACACACACACACATACACTTGCAGAATCAATAGTCGGCTTCTGACTTGGTGTCTTTTTTACACACACGCACACAGACACATACACACACCTGTGCAGAATCTGTGGAGGACTTCTAACAACATGTCCTTTTTACACACACACACACACACACACACACACACACACAAAGACATACTCTTGCAGGATCTCTAGAGTGCTTCTGACTTGGTGTCCTTTATACACACACACACATACACCCTTCCAGAACTCTACAATGATTCTGATTTCATGTCCTTTTTACACACACACACACACACACACACACACACAAACACACCATTGCAGAATCAATAGAGGGCTTCTGACTTCATGTCTTTTTTATACACACACACACACACCCTTACAGATCCTCTGGAGGGCTTCTGATTTCATGTCCTTTTTTCACACACACACACACACACACACACACACTTTTGCAGAATCAATAGTCGGTTTCTGACTTCGTGTCCTTTTTACAAACACCCACACACACACACGCCCTTGCAGAAATTCTAGAGGGCTTCTGAATTTGTGACCTTATTACACACGCACACACTCACACACATAAAACCTTGCAGAATCTCTTGAGAGCTTCATACTTGGTCTCCTTTTTACAAACACACACACACATCATGGCAGAATCTCTAGATGGCTTCTGACTTCAGGATCTTTTTACACACACACACACACACACACCTTTGCAGAAACTATGGAGTGTTTCTGACTTCATGTGTCCTTTTTACACACACTCTCTCACACACACACACCCTTGCAGAATCTCTTGAGGGCTTCTGACGTCATGTCCTTGTTACACAAACACACACTTGCATAATCTCTGGGGGGTCTGACTTCGTATCCTTTTTACACACACACACTCACACACACACCCTCCCTCACACTGATACTCATACCTTTGTAAAATTCCTAGAGGGCTTCTGACTTCCTTACCTTTTTATACACACACACACACACACACACACTCACACACATCCTTGCAGAATTCCTGGATGGATTCTTACTTTGTGTCATTTTTAAACACACACACACACACACACTCCAAACTCATTTTCTTGCAAAATCTCTGCAGTCCTTCTGACTTCGTGTCCTTTTTAAACACACACACACACACACACATACACTTGTAGAATCTCTGGAGGACTTCTGATTTCATGTCCTTATTACACACACACACACACACACACTCCCTCACTCTCACTCTGGAGGACTTCTGATTTCATGTCCTTATTACACACACACACACACACACACACTCCCTCACTCTCACACTCATACCTTTCCAGAAAACCTAGAGGGCTTCTGATTTCGTGTCCTTTTAACACAACACACTCACCCTTGCAGAATCTCTAGAGGGCTTCTGACTTCCTGTACTTTTGACACACACAGACACCCTTGCAGAATCTCCAGACATTTTCTGACTTCGTGTTGTTTTCACACATACACACACACACACACACTCTGGCAGAATCTCTGGAGGGCTTCTAATATGGTTTACTTATTTCAAACACAACAAACACACACACACAGACCTTTGCATAATCAATATTGGGCTTCTGACTTCGTGTAATTTTTACCCTCACACACAAACACACACACACACATACAACCTTGCAGAATCTCTGGAGGGCTTCTGACTTTGTGTCCTTTTTACACAAACATACACACATACACACACCCTTGAAGAATCTCTAGAGGGCTTCTGACTTCGTGTATTTTTACACAAACACACACACACACCAAACACACATACACCCTGGTAGAATCTCTGGATGGTGGCTGACTTGCTGTCCTTTTTACACACACACACACACACACACACACACAAACACTTGAAGAATATCTAGAGGGTTTCTGAATTTATGTCTGTTTACACACACACACACTTACAGAACCTCTGGACGGCTTCAGACTCCATGTCCTTTTTACACACACACACACACACACACACACACACACACACACACTTTTGCAGAATCAATAGTCGGCTTCTGACTTGGTATCCTTTTTACACACACGCACACAAACACATACACACACCTTTGCAGAATTTGTGGAGGACTTCTAACAACATGTCCTTTTTACACACACACACACACACACACACACACACAAGACATACTCTTGCAGGATCTCTAGAGTGCTTCTGACTTGGTGTCCTTTATACACACACACACACATACACCCTTCCAGAACTCTACAAGGGTTCTGACTTCATGTCCTTTTTACACACACACACACACACACACACCCTTACAGAACCTCTGGAGGGCTTCTGATTTCATGTCCTTTTTACACACACACACACACACACACACACACACACAAACACACACTTTTGCAGAATCAATAGTCGGCTTCTGACTTCGTGTCCTTTTTACAAATACCCACAACGTCCTTGCAGAATTTCTAGAGGGCTTCTGAATTTGTGACCTTATTACACACGCACACACTCACACACATAAAACCTTGCAGAATCTCTTGAGAGCTTCATACTTG
>NW_027459072.1:247500-262500 GCF_050624435.1 Tenrec ecaudatus | reverse complement strand
CACACAGACACACAACCTTGCACAATCTCTAGAGTCCTTTTGATTTCTTGTCCTTTTTACACACACACACACACACACACACACACACACTTCCAGAATCTCTAGAGGGCTTCTGACGTCATGTCCTTGTTAAACACATACACACACACACACACACACACACACACACATCCTTGCAGAATTCCTGGATGGATTCTTACTTTGTGTCCTTTTTAAACACACATACACACACACACACACACACCCTTGCAGAATATCTAGAGGGTTTCTGAATGTGTGTCCGTTTCACATACACACACACACACACACACACACACATCCACACCCTTACAGAACCTCTGGACGGCTTCAGACTCCATGTCCTTTTTACACACTCACACACACACACACACACACTTTTTGCAGAATCAATAGTCGGCTTCTGACTTAGTGTCCTTTTTTCACACACGCACACAGACACACACATACACTTTTGCAGAATCAATAGTCGGCTTCTGACTTGGTGTCCTTTTTACACACACGCACACAGACCCATACACACACCTGTGCAGAATCTGTGGAGGACTTCTAACAACATGTCCTTTTTACACACACACACACACACAAAGACATACTCTTGCAGGATCTCTAGATTGCTTCTGACTTGGTGTCCTTTATACACACACACACACATACACCCTTCCAGAACTCTACAAGGATTCTGACTTCATGTCCTTTTTACACACACACACACACACACACACACACACACATGCATCCTTGCAGAATCGCAGGAATTCATCTCACGTCATGTAATTTATACACATACACTCAAACTTATTCCCTTGCAAAATCACTTGAGGGTTTCTTACTTCGTGTTCTTTTTACAAACATACTTAAAACACACACAGACACACCCTTGCAGGATCTCTAGAGGGCTTCTGACTTGGTGTCCCTTTTAAACACACACACACACACACACACACACACACACCCTTGCAGAATATCTAGAGGGTTTCTGAATGTGTGTCCGTTTCACATACACATACACACACACACACACACATCCACACCCTTACAGAACCTCTGGACGGCTTCAGACTCCATGTCCTTTTTACACACTCACACACACACACACACACACTTTTTGCAGAATCAATAGTCGGCTTCTGACTTAGTGTCCTTTTTTCACACACGCACACAGACACACACATACACTTTTGCAGAATCAATAGTCGGCTTCTGACTTGGTGTCCTTTTTACACACACGCACACAGACCCATACACACACCTGTGCAGAATCTGTGGAGGACTTCTAACAACATGTCCTTTTTACACACACACACACACACAAAGACATACTCTTGCAGGATCTCTAGATTGCTTCTGACTTGGTGTCCTTTATACACACACACACACATACACCCTTCCAGAACTCTACAAGGATTCTGACTTCATGTCCTTTTTACACACACACACACACACACACACACACACACACACACATGCATCCTTGCAGAATCGCAGGAATTCATCTCACGTCATGTAATTTATACACATACACTCAAACTTATTCCCTTGCAAAATCACTTGAGGGTTTCTTACTTCGTGTTCTTTTTACAAACATACTTAAAACACACACAGACACACCCTTGCAGGATCTCTAGAGGGCTTCTGACTTGGTGTCCTTTTTACACACACGCACACAGACACACATACACACACCTGTGCAGAATCTTTGGAGGACTTCTAAAATGTCGTTTATAAACACACACACACACACACATCCCTTGCAGAATCTCTAGAGGGATTCAGACTTCGTGTCCTTTTTACACACACACACACACACACACATCCTTGCAGGAACTCTACAGCGATTCTAAATTCCTATCCTTTTACACACGAACACACACACTCACACGCTTGCATAATGCCTGCAGGGCTTCTGTCTTCATGTCCTTTTTATACACACACACAGACACACAACCTTGCACAATCTCTAGAGTTCTTTTGATTTCTTGTCCTTTATACACACACACACACACTCACACAAACACATCATTCCAGAATCTCTAGAGGGTTTCTGACTTTTTTCTTTACACACACACACACACACACACACACACCTTTGCAGAAACTATGGAGTGTTTCTGACTTCATGTGTACTTTTTACACACACACACACACACACATACAACCTTGCAGAATCTCTGGAGGGCTTCTGATTTTGTGTCCTTTTTACACAAACATACACACATACACACACCCTTGAAGAATCTCTAGAGGGCTTCTGACTTCGTGTCTTTTTACACAAACACACACACACACCACACACACATACACTTTGGTAGAATCTCTGGATGGTGGCTGACTTGCTGTCCTTTTTACACACACACACACACACACACAAACACTTGAAGAATATCTAGAGGGTTTTTGAATTTGTGTCTGTTTACTCACACACACACACACACACACACACACTTACAGAACCTCTGGACGGCTTCAGACTCCATGTCCTTTTTACACACACACACACACACACACACACACACACATACACTTTTGCAGAATCAATAGTCGGCTTATGACTTGGTGTCTTTTTTACACACACGCACACAGACACATACACACACCTGTGCAGAATCTGTGGAGGACTTCTAACAACATGTCCTTTTTGCACACACACACACACACACACACAAAGACATACTCTTCCAGGATCTCTAGAGTGCTTCTGACTTGGTGTCCTTTATACACACACACGCACATACACCCTTCCAGAACTCTACAAGGATTCTGACTTCATGTCCTTTTTACACACACACACTCACACACAAACACACCATTGCAGAATCAATAGAGGGCTTCTGACTTCATGTCCTTTTTAAACAGACACACACACACACCCTTACAGAACCTCTGGAGGGCTTCTGATTTCATGTCCTTTTTACAAACACCCCCCCACACAAACGACCTTGCAGAATTTCTAGAGGGCTTCTGACTTTGTGACCTTATTACACACGCACACACTCACACACATAAAACCTTGCAGAATCTCTTGAGAGCTTCATACTTGGTCTCCTTTTTACAAAAACACACACACATCATGGCAGAATCTCTAGATGGCTTCTGACTTCAGGATCTTTATACACACACACACACACACACACACACACCTTTGCAGAAACTATGGAGTGTTTCTGACTTCATGTGTCCTTTTTACACACACTCACACACACACCCTTGCAGAATCTCTTGAGGCCTTCTGACGTCATGTCCTTGTTAAACACACACACACACACACACACACACACACTTGCATAATCTCTGGAGGGCTTCTGACTTCGTGTCCTTTTTACACACACACACTCACACACACACCCTCCCTCACACTGATACTCATACCTTTGGAAAATTCCTAGAGGGCTTCTGACTTCCTGTCCTTTTTACACACACACACACACACACACACACATCCTTGCAGAATTCCTGGATGGCTTCTTACTTTGTGTCCTTTTTAAACACACACACACACACACACACACACACACAGATACACACACCCTTGCAGAAATTCTAGAGGGCTTCGGACTTCGTGTTCTTTTTACGCACACACACACACACACACACACACAGACATGCACGCACCCTTGCAGAGTCTCTGGAATGCTTCTGACTTCGTGTTCTTTTTACACACACACACACACACACACACACACACACACACACACACATACATGCATCCTTGCAGAATCGCAGGAATTCATCTCACGTCATGGAGTTTATACACATACACATACACACTCAAACTCATTCCCTTGCAAAATCACTTGAGGGTTTCTTACTTCGTGTTCTTTTTACAAACATACTTAAAACACACACAGACACACCCTTGCAGGATCTCTAGAGGGCTTCTGACTTGGTGTCCTTTTTACACACACGCACACAGACACACATACACACACCTGTGCAGAATCTTTGGAGGACTTCTAAAATGTCGTTTATAAACACACACATATCCATTGCAGAATCTCTAGAGGGATTCAGACTTCGTGTCCTTTTTACACACACACACACACACACACACACATCCTTGCAGGAACTCTACAGCGATTCTAAATTCCTATCCTTTTACACACGCACACACACACTCACACGCTTGCATAATGCCTGCAGGGCTTCTGTCTTCATGTCCTTTTATACACACACACAGACACACAACCTTGCACAATCTCTAGAGTCCTTTTGATTTCTTGTCCTTTTTACACACACACACACACACACACACACACACACTTCCAGAATCTCTAGAGGGCTTCTGACGTCATGTCCTTGTTAAACACATACACACACACACACACACACACACACATCCTTGCAGAATTCCTGGATGGATTCTTACTTTGTGTCCTTTTTAAACACACACACACACACACACACACACCCTTGCAGAATATCTAGAGGGTTTCTGAATGTGTGTCCGTTTCACATACACACACACACACACACACACACACATCCACACCCTTACAGAACCTCTGGACGGCTTCAGACTCCATGTCCTTTTTACACACTCACACACACACACACACACACACACTTTTTGCAGAATCAATAGTCGGCTTCTGACTTAGTGTCCTTTTTTCACACACGCACACAGACACACACATACACTTTTGCAGAATCAATAGTCGGCTTCTGACTTGGTGTCCTTTTTACACACACGCACACAGACCCATACACACACCTGTGCAGAATCTGTGGAGGACTTCTAACAACATGTCCTTTTTACACACACACACACACACAAAGACATACTCTTGCAGGATCTCTAGATTGCTTCTGACTTGGTGTCCTTTATACACACACACACACATACACCCTTCCAGAACTCTACAAGGATTCTGACTTCATGTCCTTTTTACACACACACACACACACACACACACACACACACACACACATGCATCCTTGCAGAATCGCAGGAATTCATCTCACGTCATGTAATTTATACACATACACTCAAACTTATTCCCTTGCAAAATCACTTGAGGGTTTCTTACTTCGTGTTCTTTTTACAAACATACTTAAAACACACACAGACACACCCTTGCAGGATCTCTAGAGGGCTTCTGACTTGGTGTCCTTTTTACACACACGCACACAGACACACATACACACACCTGTGCAGAATCTTTGGAGGACTTCTAAAATGTCGTTTATAAACACACACACACACACACACATCCCTTGCAGAATCTCTAGAGGGATTCAGACTTCGTGTCCTTTTTACACACACACACACACACACACATCCTTGCAGGAACTCTACAGCGATTCTAAATTCCTATCCTTTTACACACGAACACACACACTCACACGCTTGCATAATGCCTGCAGGGCTTCTGTCTTCATGTCCTTTTTATACACACACACAGACACACAACCTTGCACAATCTCTAGAGTTCTTTTGATTTCTTGTCCTTTATACACACACACACACACTCACACAAACACATCATTCCAGAATCTCTAGAGGGTTTCTGACTTTTTTCTTTACACACACACACACACACACACACACACACACACACCTTTGCAGAAACTATGGAGTGTTTCTGACTTCATGTGTACTTTTTACACACACACACACACACACATACAACCTTGCAGAATCTCTGGAGGGCTTCTGATTTTGTGTCCTTTTTACACAAACATACACACATACACACACCCTTGAAGAATCTCTAGAGGGCTTCTGACTTCGTGTCTTTTTACACAAACACACACACACACCACACACACATACACTTTGGTAGAATCTCTGGATGGTGGCTGACTTGCTGTCCTTTTTACACACACACACACACACACACACACAAACACTTGAAGAATATCTAGAGGGTTTTTGAATTTGTGTCTGTTTACTCACACACACACACACACACACACACTTACAGAACCTCTGGACGGCTTCAGACTCCATGTCCTTTTTACACACACACACACACACACACACACACACATACACTTTTGCAGAATCAATAGTCGGCTTATGACTTGGTGTCTTTTTTACACACACGCACACAGACACATACACACACCTGTGCAGAATCTGTGGAGGACTTCTAACAACATGTCCTTTTTACACACACACACACACACAAAGACATACTCTTGCAGGATCTCTAGAGTGCTTCTGACTTGGTGTCCTTTATACACACACACACACACATACACCCTTCCAGAACTCTACAAGGATTCTGACTTCATGTCCTTTTTACACACACACACACACACACACACACACACACACACACAAACTCATTTTCTTGCCAAATCTCTGCAGTCCTTCTGACTTCGTGTCCTTTTTAAACACACACACACACACACATACACTTGTAGAATCTCTGGAGGACTTCTGATTTCATGTCCTTATTGCACACACACTCCCTCACTCTCACTCTGGAGGACTTCTGATTTCATGTCCTTATTACACACACACACACACACACACACACACACTCCCTCACTCTCACACTCATACCTTTCCAGAAAACCTAGAGGGCTTCTGATTTCATGTCCTTTTAACACAACATACTCACCCTTGCAGAATCTCTAGAGGGCTTCTGACTTCCTGTACTTTTGACACACACACACACACACACAAACACCCTTGTAGAATCTCCAGACATTTTCTGACTTCGTGTTGTTTTCACACATACACACACACACACTCTGGCAGAATCTCTGGAGGGCTTCTAATATGGTTTACTTATTTCAAACACAACAAACACACACACACACACAGACCTTTGCATAATCAATATTGGGCTTCTGACTTCGTGTAATTTTTACCCTCACACACAAACACACACACACACATACAACCTTGCAGAATCTCTGGAGGGCTTCTGACTTTGTGTCCTTTTTACACAAACATACACACATACACACACCCTTGAAGAATCTCTAGTGGGCTTCTGACTTCGTGTCTTTTTACACAAACACACACACACCAAACACACATACACCCTGGTAGAATCTCTGGATGGTGGCTGACTTGCTGTCCTTTTTACACACACACACACACACACACAAACACTTGAAGAATATCTAGAGGGTTTCTGAATTTGTGTCTGTTTACACACACACACACACACACACACACACACTTACAGAACCTCTGGATGGCTTCAGACTCCATGTCCTTTTTACACACACACACACTTTTGCAGAATTAATAGTCGGTTTCTGATATGGTATCCTTTTTACACAAACGCACACAGACACATACACACACCTGTGCAGAATCTGTGGAGGACTTCTAACAACATGTCCTTTTTACACACACACACACACACACACACATACATGCATCCTTGCAGAATCGCAGGAATTCATCTCACGTCATGGAGTTTATACACATACACATACACACTCAAACTCATTCCCTTGCAAAATCACTTGAGGGTTTCTTACTTCGTGTTCTTTTTACAAACATACTTAAAACACACACAGACACACCCTTGCAGGATCTCTAGAGGGCTTCTGACTTGGTGTCCTTTTTACACACACGCACACAGACACACATACACACACCTGTGCAGAATCTTTGGAGGACTTCTAAAATGTCGTTTATAAACACACACATATCCATTGCAGAATCTCTAGAGGGATTCAGACTTCGTGTCCTTTTTACACACACACACACACACACACACACATCCTTGCAGGAACTCTACAGCGATTCTAAATTCCTATCCTTTTACACACGCACACACACACTCACACGCTTGCATAATGCCTGCAGGGCTTCTGTCTTCATGTCCTTTTATACACACACACAGACACACAACCTTGCACAATCTCTAGAGTCCTTTTGATTTCTTGTCCTTTTTACACACACACACACACACACACACACACACACACACTTCCAGAATCTCTAGAGGGCTTCTGACGTCATGTCCTTGTTAAACACATACACACACACACACACACACACACATCCTTGCAGAATTCCTGGATGGATTCTTACTTTGTGTCCTTTTTAAACACACACACACTCACACACACACACACCCTTGCAGAATATCTAGAGGGTTTCTGAATGTGTGTCCGTTTCACATACACACACACACACACATCCACACCCTTACAGAACCTCTGGACGGCTTCAGACTCCATGTCCTTTTTACACACTCACACACACACACACACACACTTTTTGCAGAATCAATAGTCGGCTTCTGACTTAGTGTCCTTTTTTCACACACGCACACAGACACACACATACACTTTTGCAGAATCAATAGTCGGCTTCTGACTTGGTGTCCTTTTTACACACACGCACACAGACCCATACACACACCTGTGCAGAATCTGTGGAGGACTTCTAACAACATGTCCTTTTTACACACACACACACACACAAAGACATACTCTTGCAGGATCTCTAGATTGCTTCTGACTTGGTGTCCTTTATACACACACACACACATACACCCTTCCAGAACTCTACAAGGATTCTGACTTCATGTCCTTTTTACACACACACACACACACACACACACACACACACACACACACACACATGCATCCTTGCAGAATCGCAGGAATTCATCTCACGTCATGTAATTTATACACATACACTCAAACTTATTCCCTTGCAAAATCACTTGAGGGTTTCTTACTTCGTGTTCTTTTTACAAACATACTTAAAACACACACAGACACACCCTTGCAGGATCTCTAGAGGGCTTCTGACTTGGTGTCCTTTTTACACACACGCACACAGACACACATACACACACCTGTGCAGAATCTTTGGAGGACTTCTAAAATGTCGTTTATAAACACACACACACACACACACATCCCTTGCAGAATCTCTAGAGGGATTCAGACTTCGTGTCCTTTTTACACACACACACACACACACACACATCCTTGCAGGAACTCTACAGCGATTCTAAATTCCTATCCTTTTACACACGAACACACACACTCACACGCTTGCATAATGCCTGCAGGGCTTCTGTCTTCATGTCCTTTTTATACACACACACAGACACACAACCTTGCACAATCTCTAGAGTTCTTTTGATTTCTTGTCCTTTATACACACACACACACACTCACACAAACACATCATTCCAGAATCTCTAGAGGGTTTCTGACTTTTTTCTTTACACACACACACACACACACACACACACACACCTTTGCAGAAACTATGGAGTGTTTCTGACTTCATGTGTACTTTTTACACACACACACACACACACATACAACCTTGCAGAATCTCTGGAGGGCTTCTGATTTTGTGTCCTTTTTACACAAACATACACACATACACACACCCTTGAAGAATCTCTAGAGGGCTTCTGACTTCGTGTCTTTTTACACAAACACACACACACACCACACACACATACACTTTGGTAGAATCTCTGGATGGTGGCTGACTTGCTGTCCTTTTTACACACACACACACACACACACACAAACACTTGAAGAATATCTAGAGGGTTTTTGAATTTGTGTCTGTTTACTCACACACACACACACACACACACACACACTTACAGAACCTCTGGACGGCTTCAGACTCCATGTCCTTTTTACACACACACACACACACACACACACACATACACTTTTGCAGAATCAATAGTCGGCTTATGACTTGGTGTCTTTTTTACACACACGCACACAGACACATACACACACCTGTGCAGAATCTGTGGAGGACTTCTAACAACATGTCCTTTTTACACACACACACACACACAAAGACATACTCTTGCAGGATCTCTAGAGTGCTTCTGACTTGGTGTCCTTTATACACACACACACACACATACACCCTTCCAGAACTCTACAAGGATTCTGACTTCATGTCCTTTTTACACACACACACACACACACACACACACACACACACACAAACTCATTTTCTTGCCAAATCTCTGCAGTCCTTCTGACTTCGTGTCCTTTTTAAACACACACACACACACACATACACTTGTAGAATCTCTGGAGGACTTCTGATTTCATGTCCTTATTGCACACACACTCCCTCACTCTCACTCTGGAGGACTTCTGATTTCATGTCCTTATTACACACACACACACACACACACACACACACTCCCTCACTCTCACACTCATACCTTTCCAGAAAACCTAGAGGGCTTCTGATTTCATGTCCTTTTAACACAACATACTCACCCTTGCAGAATCTCTAGAGGGCTTCTGACTTCCTGTTTGACACACACACACACACACAAACACCCTTGTAGAATCTCCAGACATTTTCTGACTTCGTGTTGTTTTCACACATACACACACACACACTCTGGCAGAATCTCTGGAGGGCTTCTAATATGGTTTACTTATTTCAAACACAACAAACACACACACACACACAGACCTTTGCATAATCAATATTGGGCTTCTGACTTCGTGTAATTTTTACCCTCACACACAAACACACACACACACATACAACCTTGCAGAATCTCTGGAGGGCTTCTGACTTTGTGTCCTTTTTACACAAACATACACACATACACACACCCTTGAAGAATCTCTAGTGGGCTTCTGACTTCGTGTCTTTTTACACAAACACACACACACCAAACACACATACACCCTGGTAGAATCTCTGGATGGTGGCTGACTTGCTGTCCTTTTTACACACACACACACACACAAACACTTGAAGAATATCTAGAGGGTTTCTGAATTTGTGTCTGTTTACACACACACACACACACACACACACACACACACTTACAGAACCTCTGGATGGCTTCAGACTCCATGTCCTTTTTACACACACACACACTTTTGCAGAATTAATAGTCGGTTTCTGATATGGTATCCTTTTTACACAAACGCACACAGACACATACACACACCTGTGCAGAATCTGTGGAGGACTTCTAACAACATGTCCTTTTTACACACACACACACACACACACACATACATGCATCCTTGCAGAATCGCAGGAATTCATCTCACGTCATGGAGTTTATACACATACACATACACACTCAAACTCATTCCCTTGCAAAATCACTTGAGGGTTTCTTACTTCGTGTTCTTTTTACAAACATACTTAAAACACACACAGACACACCCTTGCAGGATCTCTAGAGGGCTTCTGACTTGGTGTCCTTTTTACACACACGCACACAGACACACATACACACACCTGTGCAGAATCTTTGGAGGACTTCTAAAATGTCGTTTATAAACACACACATATCCATTGCAGAATCTCTAGAGGGATTCAGACTTCGTGTCCTTTTTACACACACACACACACACACACATCCTTGCAGGAACTCTACAGCGATTCTAAATTCCTATCCTTTTACACACGCACACACACACTCACACGCTTGCATAATGCCTGCAGGGCTTCTGTCTTCATGTCCTTTTATACACACACAGACACACAACCTTGCACAATCTCTAGAGTCCTTTTGATTTCTTGTCCTTTTTACACACACACACACACACACACACACACACACACACACACACTTCCAGAATCTCTAGAGGGCTTCTGACGTCATGTCCTTGTTAAACACATACACACACACACACACACACACACATCCTTGCAGAATTCCTGGATGGATTCTTACTTTGTGTCCTTTTTAAACACACACACACACACACACACACACCCTTGCAGAATATCTAGAGGGTTTCTGAATGTGTGTCCGTTTCACATACACACACACACACACACACACATCCACACCCTTACAGAACCTCTGGACGGCTTCAGACTCCATGTCCTTTTTACACACTCACACACACACACACACACACTTTTTGCAGAATCAATAGTCGGCTTCTGACTTAGTGTCCTTTTTTCACACACGCACACAGACACACACATACACTTTTGCAGAATCAATAGTCGGCTTCTGACTTGGTGTCCTTTTTACACACACGCACACAGACCCATACACACACCTGTGCAGAATCTGTGGAGGACTTCTAACAACATGTCCTTTTTACACACACACACACACACACACAAAGACATACTCTTGCAGGATCTCTAGATTGCTTCTGACTTGGTGTCCTTTATACACACACACACACATACACCCTTCCAGAACTCTACAAGGATTCTGACTTCATGTCCTTTTTACACACACACACACACACACACACACACACACACACACACACACATGCATCCTTGCAGAATCGCAGGAATTCATCTCACGTCATGTAATTTATACACATACACTCAAACTTATTCCCTTGCAAAATCACTTGAGGGTTTCTTACTTCGTGTTCTTTTTACAAACATACTTAAAACACACACAGACACACCCTTGCAGGATCTCTAGAGGGCTTCTGACTTGGTGTCCTTTTTACACACACGCACACAGACACACATACACACACCTGTGCAGAATCTTTGGAGGACTTCTAAAATGTCGTTTATAAACACACACACACACACACATCCCTTGCAGAATCTCTAGAGGGATTCAGACTTCGTGTCCTTTTTACACACACACACACACACACACACATCCTTGCAGGAACTCTACAGCGATTCTAAATTCCTATCCTTTTACACACGAACACACACACTCACACGCTTGCATAATGCCTGCAGGGCTTCTGTCTTCATGTCCTTTTTATACACACACACAGACACACAACCTTGCACAATCTCTAGAGTTCTTTTGATTTCTTGTCCTTTATACACACACACACACACTCACACAAACACATCATTCCAGAATCTCTAGAGGGTTTCTGACTTTTTTCTTTACACACACACACACACACACACACACACACACACACCTTTGCAGAAACTATGGAGTGTTTCTGACTTCATGTGTACTTTTTACACACACACACACACACACATACAACCTTGCAGAATCTCTGGAGGGCTTCTGATTTTGTGTCCTTTTTACACAAACATACACACATACACACACCCTTGAAGAATCTCTAGAGGGCTTCTGACTTCGTGTCTTTTTACACAAACACACACACACACCACACACACATACACTTTGGTAGAATCTCTGGATGGTGGCTGACTTGCTGTCCTTTTTACACACACACACACACACACACACAAACACTTGAAGAATATCTAGAGGGTTTTTGAATTTGTGTCTGTTTACTCACACACACACACACACACACACTTACAGAACCTCTGGACGGCTTCAGACTCCATGTCCTTTTTACACACACACACACACACACACACACATACACTTTTGCAGAATCAATAGTCGGCTTATGACTTGGTGTCTTTTTTACACACACGCACACAGACACATACACACACCTGTGCAGAATCTGTGGAGGACTTCTAACAACATGTCCTTTTTACACACACACACACACACAAAGACATACTCTTGCAGGATCTCTAGAGTGCTTCTGACTTGGTGTCCTTTATACACACACACACACACATACACCCTTCCAGAACTCTACAAGGATTCTGACTTCATGTCCTTTTTACACACACACACACACACACACACACACACACAAACTCATTTTCTTGCCAAATCTCTGCAGTCCTTCTGACTTCGTGTCCTTTTTAAACACACACACACACACACACACATACACTTGTAGAATCTCTGGAGGACTTCTGATTTCATGTCCTTATTGCACACACACTCCCTCACTCTCACTCTGGAGGACTTCTGATTTCATGTCCTTATTACACACACACACACACACACACACACACACACTCCCTCACTCTCACACTCATACCTTTCCAGAAAACCTAGAGGGCTTCTGATTTCATGTCCTTTTAACACAACAT
This sequence comes from Tenrec ecaudatus, assembly GCF_050624435.1. Classification (NCBI taxonomy): domain Eukaryota; kingdom Metazoa; phylum Chordata; class Mammalia; order Afrosoricida; family Tenrecidae; genus Tenrec; species Tenrec ecaudatus. The sequence continues at coordinate 248,663 of NW_027459072.1, read as the reverse complement.
ACTCACCCTTGCAGAATCTCTAGAGGGCTTCTGACTTCCTGTACTTTTGACACACACACACACACACAAACACCCTTGTAGAATCTCCAGACATTTTCTGACTTCGTGTTGTTTTCACACATACACACACACACACTCTGGCAGAATCTCTGGAGGGCTTCTAATATGGTTTACTTATTTCAAACACAACAAACACACACACACACACAGACCTTTGCATAATCAATATTGGGCTTCTGACTTCGTGTAATTTTTACCCTCACACACAAACACACACACACACATACAACCTTGCAGAATCTCTGGAGGGCTTCTGACTTTGTGTCCTTTTTACACAAACATACACACATACACACACCCTTGAAGAATCTCTAGTGGGCTTCTGACTTCGTGTCTTTTTACACAAACACACACACACCAAACACACATACACCCTGGTAGAATCTCTGGATGGTGGCTGACTTGCTGTCCTTTTTACACACACACACACACACAAACACTTGAAGAATATCTAGAGGGTTTCTGAATTTGTGTCTGTTTACACACACACACACACACACACACACACTTACAGAACCTCTGGATGGCTTCAGACTCCATGTCCTTTTTACACACACACACACTTTTGCAGAATTAATAGTCGGTTTCTGATATGGTATCCTTTTTACACAAACGCACACAGACACATACACACACCTGTGCAGAATCTGTGGAGGACTTCTAACAACATGTCCTTTTTACACACACACACACACACACACACACACACACAAAGACATACTCTTGCAGGATCTCTAGAGTGCTTCTGACTTGGTGTCCTTTATACACACACACACACACACATACACCCTTCCAGAACTCTACAATGATTCTGACTTTATGTCCTTTTTACACACAAACACACCATTGCAGAATCAATAGAGGTCTTCTGACTTCATGTCCTTTTTACACACACACACACACACACACACCCTTACAGAACCTCTGGAGGGCTTCTGATTTCATGTCCTTTTTACACACACACACACACACACACACACTTTTGCAGAATCAATAGTCGTCTTCTGACTTCGTGTCCTTTTTACAAACACACACACACACACACACACACCCTTGCAGAATTTCTAGAGGGCTTCTGAATTTGTGACCTTATTACACACGCA
>NW_027459072.1:222500-242500 GCF_050624435.1 Tenrec ecaudatus | reverse complement strand
CATACACCCTTCCAGAACTCTACAAGGATTCTGACTTCATGTCCTTTTTACACACACACACACACACACACACACACACACACACACACACATACATGCATCCTTGCAGAATCGCAGGAATTCATCTCACGTCATGGAGTTTATACACATACACATACACACTCAAACTCATTCCCTTGCAAAATCACTTGAGGGTTTCTTACTTCGTGTTCTTTTTACAAACATACTTAAAACACACACAGACACACCCTTGCAGGATCTCTAGAGGGCTTCTGACTTGGTGTCCTTTTTACACACACGCACACAGACACACATACACACACCTGTGCAGAATCTTTGGAGGACTTCTAAAATGTCGTTTATAAACACACACATATCCATTGCAGAATCTCTAGAGGGATTCAGACTTCGTGTCCTTTTTACACACACACACACACACACACACACATCCTTGCAGGAACTCTACAGCGATTCTAAATTCCTATCCTTTTACACACGCACACACACACTCACACGCTTGCATAATGCCTGCAGGGCTTCTGTCTTCATGTCCTTTTATACACACACACAGACACACAACCTTGCACAATCTCTAGAGTCCTTTTGATTTCTTGTCCTTTTTACACACACACACACACACACACACACACACACTTCCAGAATCTCTAGAGGGCTTCTGACGTCATGTCCTTGTTAAACACATACACACACACACACACACACACACACATCCTTGCAGAATTCCTGGATGGATTCTTACTTTGTGTCCTTTTTAAACACACACACACACACACACACACACCCTTGCAGAATATCTAGAGGGTTTCTGAATGTGTGTCCGTTTCACATACACACACACACACACACACACATCCACACCCTTACAGAACCTCTGGACGGCTTCAGACTCCATGTCCTTTTTACACACTCACACACACACACACACACACTTTTTGCAGAATCAATAGTCGGCTTCTGACTTAGTGTCCTTTTTTCACACACGCACACAGACACACACATACACTTTTGCAGAATCAATAGTCGGCTTCTGACTTGGTGTCCTTTTTACACACACGCACACAGACCCATACACACACCTGTGCAGAATCTGTGGAGGACTTCTAACAACATGTCCTTTTTACACACACACACACACACAAAGACATACTCTTGCAGGATCTCTAGATTGCTTCTGACTTGGTGTCCTTTATACACACACACACACATACACCCTTCCAGAACTCTACAAGGATTCTGACTTCATGTCCTTTTTACACACACACACACACACACACACACACACACACACACACATGCATCCTTGCAGAATCGCAGGAATTCATCTCACGTCATGTAATTTATACACATACACTGAAACTTATTCCCTTGCAAAATCACTTGAGGGTTTCTTACTTCGTGTTCTTTTTACAAACATACTTAAAACACACACAGACACACCCTTGCAGGATCTCTAGAGGGCTTCTGACTTGGTGTCCTTTTTACACACACGCACACAGACACACATACACACACCTGTGCAGAATCTTTGGAGGACTTCTAAAATGTCGTTTATAAACACACACACACACACACATCCCTTGCAGAATCTCTAGAGGGATTCAGACTTCGTGTCCTTTTTACACACACACACACACACACACATCCTTGCAGGAACTCTACAGCGATTCTAAATTCCTATCCTTTTACACACGAACACACACACTCACACGCTTGCATAATGCCTGCAGGGCTTCTGTCTTCATGTCCTTTTTATACACACACACAGACACACAACCTTGCACAATCTCTAGAGTTCTTTTGATTTCTTGTCCTTTATACACACACACACACACTCACACAAACACATCATTCCAGAATCTCTAGAGGGTTTCTGACTTTTTTCTTTACACACACACACACACACACACACACACACACACACACACCTTTGCAGAAACTATGGAGTGTTTCTGACTTCATGTGTACTTTTTACACACACACACACACACACATACAACCTTGCAGAATCTCTGGAGGGCTTCTGATTTTGTGTCCTTTTTACACAAACATACACACATACACACACCCTTGAAGAATCTCTAGAGGGCTTCTGACTTCGTGTCTTTTTACACAAACACACACACACACCACACACACATACACTTTGGTAGAATCTCTGGATGGTGGCTGACTTGCTGTCCTTTTTACACACACACACACACACACACACAAACACTTGAAGAATATCTAGAGGGTTTTTGAATTTGTGTCTGTTTACTCACACACACACACACACACACACACTTACAGAACCTCTGGACGGCTTCAGACTCCATGTCCTTTTTACACACACACACACACACACACACACACACACACATACACTTTTGCAGAATCAATAGTCGGCTTATGACTTGGTGTCTTTTTTACACACACGCACACAGACACATACACACACCTGTGCAGAATCTGTGGAGGACTTCTAACAACATGTCCTTTTTACACACACACACACACACAAAGACATACTCTTGCAGGATCTCTAGAGTGCTTCTGACTTGGTGTCCTTTATACACACACACACACACATACACCCTTCCAGAACTCTACAAGGATTCTGACTTCATGTCCTTTTTACACACACACACACACACACACACACACACACAAACTCATTTTCTTGCCAAATCTCTGCAGTCCTTCTGACTTCGTGTCCTTTTTAAACACACACACACACACACATACACTTGTAGAATCTCTGGAGGACTTCTGATTTCATGTCCTTATTGCACACACACTCCCTCACTCTCACTCTGGAGGACTTCTGATTTCATGTCCTTATTACACACACACACACACACACACACACACTCCCTCACTCTCACACTCATACCTTTCCAGAAAACCTAGAGGGCTTCTGATTTCATGTCCTTTTAACACAACATACTCACCCTTGCAGAATCTCTAGAGGGCTTCTGACTTCCTGTACTTTTGACACACACACACACACACAAACACCCTTGTAGAATCTCCAGACATTTTCTGACTTCGTGTTGTTTTCACACATACACACACACACACTCTGGCAGAATCTCTGGAGGGCTTCTAATATGGTTTACTTATTTCAAACACAACAAACACACACACACACACAGACCTTTGCATAATCAATATTGGGCTTCTGACTTCGTGTAATTTTTACCCTCACACACAAACACACACACACACATACAACCTTGCAGAATCTCTGGAGGGCTTCTGACTTTGTGTCCTTTTTACACAAACATACACACATACACACACCCTTGAAGAATCTCTAGTGGGCTTCTGACTTCGTGTCTTTTTACACAAACACACACACACCAAACACACATACACCCTGGTAGAATCTCTGGATGGTGGCTGACTTGCTGTCCTTTTTACACACACACACACACACAAACACTTGAAGAATATCTAGAGGGTTTCTGAATTTGTGTCTGTTTACACACACACACACACACACACACACACACACTTACAGAACCTCTGGATGGCTTCAGACTCCATGTCCTTTTTACACACACACACACTTTTGCAGAATTAATAGTCGGTTTCTGATATGGTATCCTTTTTACACAAACGCACACAGACACATACACACACCTGTGCAGAATCTGTGGAGGACTTCTAACAACATGTCCTTTTTACACACACACACACACACACACACACATACATGCATCCTTGCAGAATCGCAGGAATTCATCTCACGTCATGGAGTTTATACACATACACATACACACTCAAACTCATTCCCTTGCAAAATCACTTGAGGGTTTCTTACTTCGTGTTCTTTTTACAAACATACTTAAAACACACACAGACACACCCTTGCAGGATCTCTAGAGGGCTTCTGACTTGGTGTCCTTTTTACACACACGCACACAGACACACATACACACACCTGTGCAGAATCTTTGGAGGACTTCTAAAATGTCGTTTATAAACACACACATATCCATTGCAGAATCTCTAGAGGGATTCAGACTTCGTGTCCTTTTTACACACACACACACACACACACACATCCTTGCAGGAACTCTACAGCGATTCTAAATTCCTATCCTTTTACACACGCACACACACACTCACACGCTTGCATAATGCCTGCAGGGCTTCTGTCTTCATGTCCTTTTATACACACACACAGACACACAACCTTGCACAATCTCTAGAGTCCTTTTGATTTCTTGTCCTTTTTACACACACACACACACACACACACACACACACACTTCCAGAATCTCTAGAGGGCTTCTGACGTCATGTCCTTGTTAAACACATACACACACACACACACACACACACATCCTTGCAGAATTCCTGGATGGATTCTTACTTTGTGTCCTTTTTAAACACACACACACACACACACACACACACACACCCTTGCAGAATATCTAGAGGGTTTCTGAATGTGTGTCCGTTTCACACACACACACACACATCCACACCCTTACAGAACCTCTGGACGGCTTCAGACTCCATGTCCTTTTTACACACTCACACACACACACACACACACTTTTTGCAGAATCAATAGTCGGCTTCTGACTTAGTGTCCTTTTTTCACACACGCACACAGACACACACATACACTTTTGCAGAATCAATAGTCGGCTTCTGACTTGGTGTCCTTTTTACACACACGCACACAGACCCATACACACACCTGTGCAGAATCTGTGGAGGACTTCTAACAACATGTCCTTTTTACACACACACACACACACAAAGACATACTCTTGCAGGATCTCTAGATTGCTTCTGACTTGGTGTCCTTTATACACACACACACACATACACCCTTCCAGAACTCTACAAGGATTCTGACTTCATGTCCTTTTTACACACACACACACACACACACACACACACACACACACACATGCATCCTTGCAGAATCGCAGGAATTCATCTCACGTCATGTAATTTATACACATACACTCAAACTTATTCCCTTGCAAAATCACTTGAGGGTTTCTTACTTCGTGTTCTTTTTACAAACATACTTAAAACACACACAGACACACCCTTGCAGGATCTCTAGAGGGCTTCTGACTTGGTGTCCTTTTTACACACACGCACACAGACACACATACACACACCTGTGCAGAATCTTTGGAGGACTTCTAAAATGTCGTTTATAAACACACACACACACACACATCCCTTGCAGAATCTCTAGAGGGATTCAGACTTCGTGTCCTTTTTACACACACACACACACACACACACATCCTTGCAGGAACTCTACAGCGATTCTAAATTCCTATCCTTTTACACACGAACACACACACTCACACGCTTGCATAATGCCTGCAGGGCTTCTGTCTTCATGTCCTTTTTATACACACACACAGACACACAACCTTGCACAATCTCTAGAGTTCTTTTGATTTCTTGTCCTTTATACACACACACACACACTCACACAAACACATCATTCCAGAATCTCTAGAGGGTTTCTGACTTTTTTCTTTACACACACACACACACACACACACACACACACACACCTTTGCAGAAACTATGGAGTGTTTCTGACTTCATGTGTACTTTTTACACACACACACACACACACATACAACCTTGCAGAATCTCTGGAGGGCTTCTGATTTTGTGTCCTTTTTACACAAACATACACACATACACACACCCTTGAAGAATCTCTAGAGGGCTTCTGACTTCGTGTCTTTTTACACAAACACACACACACACCACACACACATACACTTTGGTAGAATCTCTGGATGGTGGCTGACTTGCTGTCCTTTTTACACACACACACACACACACACACACAAACACTTGAAGAATATCTAGAGGGTTTTTGAATTTGTGTCTGTTTACTCACACACACACACACACACACACACACTTACAGAACCTCTGGACGGCTTCAGACTCCATGTCCTTTTTACACACACACACACACACACACACACACACACACATACACTTTTGCAGAATCAATAGTCGGCTTATGACTTGGTGTCTTTTTTACACACACGCACACAGACACATACACACACCTGTGCAGAATCTGTGGAGGACTTCTAACAACATGTCCTTTTTGCACACACACGCACACACACACAAAGACATACTCTTCCAGGATCTCTAGAGTGCTTCTGACTTGGTGTCCTTTATACACACACACGCACATACACCCTTCCAGAACTCTACAAGGATTCTGACTTCATGTCCTTTTTACACACACACACTCACACACAAACACACCATTGCAGAATCAATAGAGGGCTTCTGACTTCATGTCCTTTTTAAACAGACACACACACACACCCTTACAGAACCTCTGGAGGGCTTCTGATTTCATGTCCTTTTTACAAACACCCCCCCACACAAACGACCTTGCAGAATTTCTAGAGGGCTTCTGACTTTGTGACCTTATTACACACGCACACACTCACACACATAAAACCTTGCAGAATCTCTTGAGAGCTTCATACTTGGTCTCCTTTTTACAAAAACACACACACATCATGGCAGAATCTCTAGATGGCTTCTGACTTCAGGATCTTTTTACACACACACACACACACACACACACACACACCTTTGCAGAAACTATGGAGTGTTTCTGACTTCATGTGTCCTTTTTACACACACTCACACACACACCCTTGCAGAATCTCTTGAGGCCTTCTGACGTCATGTCCTTGTTAAACACACACACACACACACACACACACACACTTGCATAATCTCTGGAGGGCTTCTGACTTCGTGTCCTTTTTACACACACACACTCACACACACACCCTCCCTCACACTGATACTCATACCTTTGGAAAATTCCTAGAGGGCTTCTGACTTCCTGTCCTTTTTACACACACACACACACACACACACACACATCCTTGCAGAATTCCTGGATGGCTTCTTACTTTGTGTCCTTTTTAAACACACACACACACACACACACACACACACACACAGATACACACACCCTTGCAGAAATTCTAGAGGGCTTCGGACTTCGTGTTCTTTTTACGCACACACACACACACACACACAGACATGCACGCACCCTTGCAGAGTCTCTGGAATGCTTCTGACTTCGTGTTCTTTTTACACACACACACACACACACACACACACACACACACACACACACATACATGCATCCTTGCAGAATCGCAGGAATTCATCTCACGTCATGGAGTTTATACACATACACATACACACTCAAACTCATTCCCTTGCAAAATCACTTGAGGGTTTCTTACTTCGTGTTCTTTTTACAAACATACTTAAAACACACACAGACACACCCTTGCAGGATCTCTAGAGGGCTTCTGACTTGGTGTCCTTTTTACACACACGCACACAGACACACATACACACACCTGTGCAGAATCTTTGGAGGACTTCTAAAATGTCGTTTATAAACACACACATATCCATTGCAGAATCTCTAGAGGGATTCAGACTTCGTGTCCTTTTTACACACACACACACACACACATCCTTGCAGGAACTCTACAGCGATTCTAAATTCCTATCCTTTTACACACGCACACACACACTCACACGCTTGCATAATGCCTGCAGGGCTTCTGTCTTCATGTCCTTTTATACACACACACAGACACACAACCTTGCACAATCTCTAGAGTCCTTTTGATTTCTTGTCCTTTTTACACACACACACACACACACACACACACACACACTTCCAGAATCTCTAGAGGGCTTCTGACGTCATGTCCTTGTTAAACACATACACACACACACACACACACACACACATCCTTGCAGAATTCCTGGATGGATTCTTACTTTGTGTCCTTTTTAAACACACACACACACACACACACACACACACCCTTGCAGAATATCTAGAGGGTTTCTGAATGTGTGTCCGTTTCACATACACACACACACACACACACACATCCACACCCTTACAGAACCTCTGGACGGCTTCAGACTCCATGTCCTTTTTACACACTCACACACACACACACACACACTTTTTGCAGAATCAATAGTCGGCTTCTGACTTAGTGTCCTTTTTTCACACACGCACACAGACACACACATACACTTTTGCAGAATCAATAGTCGGCTTCTGACTTGGTGTCCTTTTTACACACACGCACACAGACCCATACACACACCTGTGCAGAATCTGTGGAGGACTTCTAACAACATGTCCTTTTTACACACACACACACACACAAAGACATACTCTTGCAGGATCTCTAGATTGCTTCTGACTTGGTGTCCTTTATACACACACACACACATACACCCTTCCAGAACTCTACAAGGATTCTGACTTCATGTCCTTTTTACACACACACACACACACACACACACACACACACACACACATGCATCCTTGCAGAATCGCAGGAATTCATCTCACGTCATGTAATTTATACACATACACTCAAACTTATTCCCTTGCAAAATCACTTGAGGGTTTCTTACTTCGTGTTCTTTTTACAAACATACTTAAAACACACACAGACACACCCTTGCAGGATCTCTAGAGGGCTTCTGACTTGGTGTCCTTTTTACACACACGCACACAGACACACATACACACACCTGTGCAGAATCTTTGGAGGACTTCTAAAATGTCGTTTATAAACACACACACACACACACACATCCCTTGCAGAATCTCTAGAGGGATTCAGACTTCGTGTCCTTTTTACACACACACACACACACACACACACACACACACATCCTTGCAGGAACTCTACAGCGATTCTAAATTCCTATCCTTTTACACACGAACACACACACTCACACGCTTGCATAATGCCTGCAGGGCTTCTGTCTTCATGTCCTTTTTATACACACACACAGACACACAACCTTGCACAATCTCTAGAGTTCTTTTGATTTCTTGTCCTTTATACACACACACACACACTCACACAAACACATCATTCCAGAATCTCTAGAGGGTTTCTGACTTTTTTCTTTACACACACACACACACACACACACACCTTTGCAGAAACTATGGAGTGTTTCTGACTTCATGTGTACTTTTTACACACACACACACACACACATACAACCTTGCAGAATCTCTGGAGGGCTTCTGATTTTGTGTCCTTTTTACACAAACATACACACATACACACACCCTTGAAGAATCTCTAGAGGGCTTCTGACTTCGTGTCTTTTTACACAAACACACACACACACCACACACACATACACTTTGGTAGAATCTCTGGATGGTGGCTGACTTGCTGTCTTTTTTACACACACACACACACAAACACTTGAAGAATATCTAGAGGGTTTTTGAATTTGTGTCTGTTTACTCACACACACACACACACACACACACTTACAGAACCTCTGGACGGCTTCAGACTCCATGTCCTTTTTACACACACACACACACACACACACACACACACACATACACTTTTGCAGAATCAATAGTCGGCTTATGACTTGGTGTCTTTTTTACACACACGCACACAGACACATACACACACCTGTGCAGAATCTGTGGAGGACTTCTAACAACATGTCCTTTTTACACACACACACACACACAAAGACATACTCTTGCAGGATCTCTAGAGTGCTTCTGACTTGGTGTCCTTTATACACACACACACACACACATACACCCTTCCAGAACTCTACAAGGATTCTGACTTCATGTCCTTTTTACACACACACACACACACACACACACACACACACACAAACTCATTTTCTTGCCAAATCTCTGCAGTCCTTCTGACTTCGTGTCCTTTTTAAACACACACACACACACACACATACACTTGTAGAATCTCTGGAGGACTTCTGATTTCATGTCCTTATTGCACACACACTCCCTCACTCTCACTCTGGAGGACTTCTGATTTCATGTCCTTATTACACACACACACACACACACACACACACACTCCCTCACTCTCACACTCATACCTTTCCAGAAAACCTAGAGGGCTTCTGATTTCATGTCCTTTTAACACAACATACTCACCCTTGCAGAATCTCTAGAGGGCTTCTGACTTCCTGTACTTTTGACACACACACACACACACAAACACCCTTGTAGAATCTCCAGACATTTTCTGACTTCGTGTTGTTTTCACACATACACACACACACACTCTGGCAGAATCTCTGGAGGGCTTCTAATATGGTTTACTTATTTCAAACACAACAAACACACACACACACACAGACCTTTGCATAATCAATATTGGGCTTCTGACTTCGTGTAATTTTTACCCTCACACACAAACACACACACACACATACAACCTTGCAGAATCTCTGGAGGGCTTCTGACTTTGTGTCCTTTTTACACAAACATACACACATACACACACCCTTGAAGAATCTCTAGTGGGCTTCTGACTTCGTGTCTTTTTACACAAACACACACACACCAAACACACATACACCCTGGTAGAATCTCTGGATGGTGGCTGACTTGCTGTCCTTTTTACACACACACACACACACACACAAACACTTGAAGAATATCTAGAGGGTTTCTGAATTTGTGTCTGTTTACACACACACACACACACACACACACACACTTACAGAACCTCTGGATGGCTTCAGACTCCATGTCTTTTTTACACACACACACACTTTTGCAGAATTAATAGTCGGTTTCTGATATGGTATCCTTTTTACACAAACGCACACAGACACATACACACACCTGTGCAGAATCTGTGGAGGACTTCTAACAACATGTCCTTTTTACACACACACACACACACACACACACACACACACACACACACACACACACACAAAGACATACTCTTGCAGGATCTCTAGAGTGCTTCTGACTTGGTGTCCTTTATACACACACACACACACACACATACACCCTTCCAGAACTCTACAATGATTCTGACTTTATGTCCTTTTTACACACACACACACACAAACACACCATTGCAGAATCAATAGAGGTCTTCTGACTTCATGTCCTTTTTACACACACACACACACACACACACCCTTACAGAACCTCTGGAGGGCTTCTGATTTCATGTCCTTTTTACACACACACACACACACACACACACTTTTGCAGAATCAATAGTCGTCTTCTGACTTCGTGTCCTTTTTACAAACACACACACACACACACACACCCTTGCAGAATTTCTAGAGGGCTTCTGAATTTGTGACCTTATTACACACGCACACACTCACACACATAAAACCTTGCAGAATCTCTTGAGAGCTTCATACTTGGTCTCCTTTTTACAAACACACACACACACACATCATGCAGAATCTCTAGATGGCTTCTGACTTCAGGATCTTTTTACACACACACACACACACCTTTGCAGAAACTATGGAGTGTTTCTGACTTCATGTGTCCTTTTTACACACACTCACACACACACACACCCTTGCAGAATCTCTTGAGGTCTTCTGACGTCATGTCCTTGTTACACGCACACACTTGCATAATCTCTGGGGGTCTGACTTCGTGTCCTTTTTACACACACACTCACACACACACCCTTCCTCACACTGATACTCATACCTTTGGAAAATTCCTAGAGGGCTTCTGACTTCCTGTCCTTTTTACACACACACACACACACACACACACACATATCCTTGCAGAATTCCTGGATGGCTTCTTACTTTGTGTCCTTTTTAAACACACACACACACACACACACAGATACACACACCCTTGCAGAAATTCTAGAGGGCTTCGGACTTCGTGTTCTTTTTACGCACGCACACACACACACACACACACACAGACATGCATGCACCCTTGCAGAGTCTCTGGAATGCTTCTGACTTCGTGTTCTTTTTACACACACACACACACACACACATACATGCATCCTTGCAGAATCGCAGGAATTCATCTAACGTCATGTAATTTATACACATACACATACACACTCAAACTCATTCCCTTGCAAAATCACTTGAGGGTTTCTTACTTTGTGTTCTTTTTACAAACATACACACACACACAGACACACCCTTGCAGGATCTCTAGAGGGCTTCTGACTTGGTGTCCTTTTTACACACACGCACACAGACACACATACACACACCTGTTCAGAATCTTTGGAGGACTTCTAAAATGTCGTTTATAAACACACACACACACACACACACATCCCTTGCAGAAACTCTAGAGGGATTCAGACTTCGTGTCCTTTTTACACACACACACACACACACACACACACACATCCTTGCAGGAACTCTACAGCGATTCTAAATTCCTATCCTTTTACACACGCACACACACACTCACACGCTTGCATAATGCCTGCAGGGCTTCTGTCTTCATGTCCTTTTTATACACACACACAGACACACAACCTTGCACAATCTCTAGAGTCCTTTTGATTTCTGGTCCTTTTTACACACACACACACACACACACACACCTTTGCAGAAACTATGGAGTGTTTCTGATTTCATGTGTCCTTTTTACACACACACACACACACACACACATACAACCTTGCAGAATCTCTGGAGGGCTTCTGACTTTGTGTCATTTTTACACAAACATACACACATACACACACCCTTGAAGAATCTCTAGAGGGCTTCTGACTTCGTGTCTTTTTACACAAACACACACACACCACACACACATACACCCTTGTAGAATCTCTGGATGGTGGCTGACTTGCTGTCCTTTTTACACACACACACACACACACACACACACAAACCCTTGCAGAATATCTAGAGGGTTTCTGAATTTGTGTCTGTTGTACACACACACACACACACACACCCTTACAGAACCTCTGAACGGCTTCAGATTCCATGTCCTTTTTACACACACACACACACACACACACACACACTTTTGCAGAATCAATAGTCGGCTTCTGACTTGGTATCCTTTTTACACACACACACAGACAGACACACATACACACACCTGTGCAGAATCTGTGGAGGACTTCTAACAACATGTCCTTTTTACACACACACACACACACACACACACACACTCAAAGATATACTCTTGCAGGATCTCTAGAGTGCTTCTGACTTGGTGTCCTTTATACACACACACACATACACCCTTCCAGAACTCTACAAGGATTCTGACTTCATGTCCTTTTTACACACACACACACACACACAAATTCATTTTCTTGCCAAATCTCTGCAGTCCTTCTGACTTCGTGTCCTTTTTAAACACACACACACACACACACACACACTTGTAGAATCTCTGGAGGACTTCTGATTTCATGTCCTTTTTACACACACACACACACACTCCCTCACTCTCACACTGATACCTTTCCAGAAAACCTAGAGGGCTTCTGATTTCATGTCCTTTTAACACAACACACTCACCCTTGCAGAATCTCTAGAGAGCTTCTGACTTCCTGTACTTTTGACACACACACACACAAACACCCTTGCAGAATCTCCAGACATTTTCTGACTTCGTGTTGTTTTCACACATACACACACACACACTCTGGTAGAATCTCTGGAGGGCTTCTAATATGGTTTACTTATTTCAAACACAACAAACACACACACACACACAGACCTTTGCATAATCCATATTGGGCTTCTGACTTCGTGTAATTTTTACCCTCACACACAAACGCACACACACACATACACACACACATACAACCTTGCAGAATCTCTGGAGGGCTCCTGACTTTGTGTCCTTTTTACACAAACATACACACATACACACACCCTTGAAGAATCTCTAGAGGGCTTCTGACTTCGTGTCTTTTTACACAAACACACACACAGCAAACACACATACACCCTGGTAGAATCTCTGGATGGTGGCTGACTTGCTGTCCTTTTTACACACACACACACACACACAAACACCCTTGCAGAATATCTAGAGGGTTTCTGAATTTGTGTCTGTTTACACACACACACACACACACACACCCTTACAGAACCTCTGGACAGCTTCAGACTCCATGTCCTTTTTACACACACACACACACACACACACACACTTGCAGAATCAATAGTCGGCTTCTGACTTGGTGTCTTTTTTACACACACGCACACAGACACATACACACCTGTGCAGAATCTGTGGAGGACTTCTAACAACATGTCCTTTTTACACACACACACACACACACACACACACACACACACACACACACACAAAGACATACTCTTGCAGGATCTCTAGAGTGCTTCTGACTTGGTGTCCTTTATACACACACACACATACACCCTTCCAGAACTCTACAATGATTCTGATTTCATGTCCTTTTTACACACACACACACACACACACACACACACACAAACACACCATTGCAGAATCAATAGAGGGCTTCTGACTTCATGTCTTTTTTATACACACACACACACACCCTTACAGAACCTCTGGAGGGCTTCTGATTTCATGTCCTTTTTTCACACACACACACACACACACACACTTTTGCAGAATCAATAGTCGGTTTCTGACTTTGTGTCCTTTTTACAAACACCCACACACACACACGCCCTTGCAGAAATTCTAGAGGGCTTCTGAATTTGTGACCTTATTACACACGCACACACTCACACACATAAAACCTTGCAGAATCTCTTGAGAGCTTCATACTTGGTCTCCTTTTTACAAACACACACACACACCATGGCAGAATCTCTAGATGGCTTCTGACTTCAGGATCTTTTTACACACACACACACACACACACACACCTTTGCAGAAACTATGGAGTGTTTCTGACTTCATGTGTCCTTTTTACACACACTCTCACACACACACACACCCTTGCAGAATCTCTTGAGGGCTTCTGACGTCATGTCCTTGTTACACAAACACACACTTGCATAATCTCTGGGGGGTCTGACTTCGTATCCTTTTTACACACACACACTCACACACACACCCTCCCTCACACTGATACTCATACCTTTGTAAAATTCCTAGAGGGCTTCTGACTTCCTTACCTTTTTATACACACACACACACACACACACACTCACACACATCCTTGCAGAATTCCTGGATGGATTCTTACTTTGTGTCATTTTTAAACACACACACACACACACACACACACTCCAAACTCATTTTCTTGCAAAATCTCTGCAGTCCTTCTGACTTCGTGTCCTTTTTAAACACACACACACACACACACACATACACTTGTAGAATCTCTGGAGGACTTCTGATTTCATGTCCTTATTACACACACACACACACACTCCCTCACTCTCACTCTGGAGGACTTCTGATTTCATGTCCTTATTACACACACACACACACACACACACTCCCTCACTCTCACACTCATACCTTTCCAGAAAACCTAGAGGGCTTCTGATTTCGTGTCCTTTTAACACAACACACTCACCCTTGCAGAATCTCTAGAGGGCTTCTGACTTCCTGTACTTTTGACACACACAGACACCCTTGCAGAATCTCCAGACATTTTCTGACTTCGTGTTGTTTTCACACATACACACACACACACACACACTCTGGCAGAATCTCTGGAGGGCTTCTAATATGGTTTACTTATTTCAAACACAACAAACACACACACACAGACCTTTGCATAATCAATATTGGGCTTCTGACTTCGTGTAATTTTTACCCTCACACACAAACACACACACACACATACAACCTTGCAGAATCTCTGGAGGGCTTCTGACTTTGTGTCCTTTTTACACAAACATACACACATACACACACCCTTGAAGAATCTCTAGATGGCTTCTGACTTCGTGTAATTTTACACAAACACACACACACACCAAACACACATACACCCTGGTAGAATCTCTGGATGGTGGCTGACTTGCTGTCCTTTTTACACACACACACACACACACACAAACACTTGAAGAATATCTAGAGGGTTTCTGAATTTGTGTCTGTTTACACACACACACACTTACAGAACCTCTGGACGGCTTCAGACTCCATGTCCTTTTTACACACACACACACACACACACACACACACACTTTTGCAGAATCAATAGTCGGCTTCTGACTTGGTATCCTTTTTACACACACGCACACAAACACATACACACACCTTTGCAGAATTTGTGGAGGACTTCTAACAACATGTCCTTTTTACACACACACACACACACACACACACAAGACATACTCTTGCAGGATCTCTAGAGTGCTTCTGACTTGGTGTCCTTTATACACACACACACACATACACCCTTCCAGAACTCTACAAGGGTTCTGACTTCATGTCCTTTTTACACACACACACACACACACACCCTTACAGAACCTCTGGAGGGCTTCTGATTTCATGTCCTTTTTACACACACACACACACACACACACACACACACTTTTGCAGAATCAATAGTCGGCTTCTGACTTCGTGTCCTTTTTACAAATACCCACAACGTCCTTGCAGAATTTCTAGAGGGCTTCTGAATTTGTGACCTTATTACACACGCACACACTCACACACATAAAACCTTGCAGAATCTCTTGAGAGCTTCATACTTGGTCTCCTTTTTACAAATACACACACACACACACATCATGGCAGAATCTCTAGATGGCTTCTGACTTCAGGATCTTTTTACACACACACCTTTGCAGAAACTATGGAGTGTTTCTGACTTCATGTGTCCTTTTTACACACACTCTCACACACACACACCCTTGCAGAATCTCTTGAGGGCTTCTGACGTCATGTCCTTGTTACACACACATACACACACGCACTTGCATAATCTGTGGGGGTCTGACTTCGTGTCCTTTTTACATACACACACACTCACACACACCCTCCCTCACACTGATACTCATACCTTTGGAAAATTCCTAGAGGGCTTCTGACTTCCTTACCTTTTTACACACACACACACATCCTTGCAGAATTCCTGGATGGATTCTTACTTTGTGTCATTTTTAAACACACACACACACACACACACACACTCCAAACTCATTTTCTTGCCAAATCTCTGCAGTCCTTCTGACTTCGTGTCCTTTTTAAACACACACACACACACACACACACACACACACATACACTTGTAGAATCTCTGGAGGACTTCTGATTTCATGTCCTTATTACACACACACACACACACACTCCCTCACTCTCACACTCATACCTTTCCAGAAAACCTAGAGGGCTTCTGATTTTGTGTCCTTTTAACACAACACACTCACCCTTGCAGAATCTCTAGAGGGCTTCTGACTTCCTGTACTTTTTACACACACACACACAAACACCCTTGCAGAATCTCCAGACATTTTCTGACTTCGTGTTGTTTTCACACATACACACACACACACTCTGGCAGAATCTCTGGAGGGCTTCTAATATGGTTTACTTATTTTAAACACAACAAACACACACACACAGACCTTTGCATAATCAATATTGGGCTTCTGACTTCGTGTAATTTTTACCCTCACACACAAACACACACACACACATACAACCTTGCAGAATCTCTGGAGGGCTTCTGACTTTGTGTCCTTTTTACACAAACATACACACATACACACACCCTTGAAGAATCTCTAGAGGGCTTCTGACTTCGTGTCTTTTTACACAAACACACACACACCACACACAAATACACCCTGGTAGAATCTCTGGATGGTGGCTGACTTGCTGTCCTTTTTACACACACACACACACACAAACACACACACAAACACTTGAAGAATATCTAGAGGGTTTCTGAATTTGTGTCTGTTTACACACACACACACACACACACACACACACCCTTACAGAACCTCTGGACGGCTTCAGACTCCATGTCCTTTTTACACACACACACACACACACACACACATACAGTTTTGCAGAATCAATAGTCGGCTTCTGACTTGGTGTCCTTTTTACACACACGCACACAGACACACACACACACCTGTGCAGAATCTGTGGAGGACTTCTAACAACATGTCCTTTTTGCACACACACACACACACACACACACACACAAAGACATACTCTTGCAGGATCTCTAGAGTGCTTCTGACTTCGTGTCCTTTATACACACACACACACATACACCCTTCCAGAACTCTACAAGGATTCTGACTTCATGTCCTTTTTACACACACACACACACACACACACACACACACACACACCATTGCAGAATCAATAGAGGGCTTCTGACTTCATGTCCTTTTTACACACACACACACACACACCCTTACAGAACCCTAGAGGGCTTCTGATTTCATGTCCTTTTTACACACACACACACACACACACTTTTGCAGAATCAATAGTCGGCTTCTGACTTTGTGTCCTTTTTACAAACACCCCCACACACACACGCCCTTGCAGAATTTCTAGAGGGCTTCTGACTTTGTGACCTTATTACACACGCACACACTCACACACATAAAACCTTGCAGAATCTCTTGAGAGCTTCATACTTGGGCTCCTTTTTACAAACACACACACACATCATGGCAGAATTTCTAGATGGCGTCTGACTTCAGGATCTTTTTACACACACACACACACACACCTTTGCAGAAACTATGGAGTGTTTCTGACTTCATGTGTCCTTTTTACACACACTCACACACACACACACCCTTGCAGAATCTCTTGAGGGCTTCTGACGTCATGTCCTTGTTACACACACACACACACACTTGCATAATATCTGGGGGTCTGACTTCGTGTCCTTTTTACACACACACACACACACACACACACACACACTCACACACACACCCTCCCTCACACTGATCCTCATACCTTTGGAAAATCCCTAGAGGGCTTCTGACTTCCTTACCTTTTTACACAAACACACACACACACACACATCCTTACAGAATTCCTGGATGGATTCTTACTTTGTGTCATTTTTAAACACACACACACACACACACACACACACACCCCAAACTCATTTTCTTGCCAAATCTCTGCAGTCCTTCTGACTTCGTGTCCTTTTTAAACACGCACACACACACACACACACACACACATACTCTTGTAGAATCTCTGGAGGACTTCTGATTTCATGTCCTTATTACACACACACACACAAACACACACTCCCTCACTCACACTCATACCTTTCCAGAAAACCTAGAGGGCTTCTGATTTCGTGTCCTTTTAACACAACACACTCACCCTTGCAGAATCTCTAGAGGGCTTCTGACTTCCTGTACTTTTGACACACACACACACAAACACCCTTGCAGAATCTCCAGACATTTTCTGACTTCGTGTTGTTTTCACACATACACACACACACTCTGGCAGAATCTCTGGAGGGCTTCTAATATGGTTTACTTATTTCAAACACAACAAACACACACACACAGACCTTTGCATAACCAATATTGGGCTTCTGACTTCGTGTAATTTTTACCCTCACACACAAACACACACACACACATACAACCTTGCAGAATCTCTGGAGGGCTTCTGACTTTGTGTCCTTTTTAAACAAACATACATACATACACACACCCTTGAAGAATCTCTAGAGGGCTTCTGACTTCGTGTCTTTTTACACAAACACACACACACCACACACAAATACACACTGGTAGAATCTCTGGATGGTGGCTGACTTGCTGTCCTTTTTAAACACACACACACACACACACACAAACACTTGAAGAATATCTAGAGGGTTTCTGAATTTGTGTCTGTTTACACACACACACACACACACCCTTACAGAACCTCTGGACGGCTTCAGTCTCCATGTCCTTTTTACACACACACACACACACACACACACACACACACACACTTTTGCAGAATCAATAGTCGGCTTCTGACTTCGTGTCCTTTTTACACACACGCACACAGAAACATACACACACCTGTGCAGAATCTGTGGAGGACTTCTAACAACATGTCCTTTTTGCACACACACACACACACACACACAAAGACATACTCTTCCAGGATCTCTAGAGTGCTTCTGACTTGGTGTCCTTTATACACA
>NW_027459072.1:170000-217500 GCF_050624435.1 Tenrec ecaudatus | reverse complement strand
ATAACCCACAGACCAGCTCCCCCTGAGCTCAGTTAGGTTTGCCACACAGCACACATTGTTGGGAACCTTCTGAAGTAGCTGTGCCATGTGCAGGTTGGGGGATTTCGCACAAGATGCAGAATTCCACCCTCTCTTGGAAAAAATAATTTTTGCAATAGCCTTGTATTCTCTTCTGGATCTGAGTAGCAGCTACTCTCATGCAGTCCTAGCACATACATGCTAGGTCTTACGCCGAGTCTGCTCCATGCTTTCCTGTGTCCTATGTGGCGCTGTAGGCACCCAAGGCATGGACTCTGCAGCCTGGGTTCAAATCTCTCCTTTCCACTTCCTCACTGTGTGGTCATAGGCTCATGACTTTATCATCCTGTGCCACTGATTTTTCATCTGTAAAATGAGGCAAGAATAGAGTCCACACATAGGCTTCTTAAGTGAAATAATTGAATTATTATATACAAAAAGCTTAGAACATTGCTCGGCATCTTGCAAATACTGTTAGGTAGCTTAGCATAGGGAGTGGGTCATCCATTACATATGCTCAGGTTCAAACTTCCGGCCAGGAAGGGGTGGTACACCTAGGTGGGTGTTACACCTGGATTGGCCCATCTGAGCCAGGTGAATTCAATCCAGCCAATGGGGTTGACCAGGACCATCAACCATGCCTCCCTGTGGAGGAATTGAAAAGGCAGGATCTTGACCTCTCCGATGTCTCCCTTCCCCCACTTTTCTGTTGTCCGTTCCCCAGGGAGGAGGTCACATGTAGATACTTGTAATCGGTTTCCTCTTTCCAATCCACCCTCCCTCTACCCTCCCACTATCACCACTCACAAATTATCAAGGTTTCTTGAGGGATGGGGGAGTGGGGAGGAAGGGGTAAAAATGATGACTCGATTGATGCCAGGGGCTTAAGTGGAGGCAAATGTTTTGAGAATAATGAGGGCAGTGAGTGTACAATGTGCTTTACACAATTGATGTATGTATGGATTGTGATAAGAATTGTATGAGCCCCTAATAAAACGATTTAAGAAAAGAAAGAAAAGGCAGGATCCTGGAGCCCACGTAGTGACTTTCTCTCCAGCAGCTTCTAGGCAAGCTGTGCAGGGGTGAGGGGCCCTGAGGTGCCTGTGTAAACCTGAAACTTCTTCTCTCAAAAAACTCACTTGGATCACAATCCAGGCTGCGGAGTGAATTCTTTCTCACGCGAAGCCAAGGACTGAGGTATATTTCTCCCACGAGTGATCTAACAATAGTATCTCTTATTATATCATTAGGAGCCCTGGTGGTGTAGTGGACTATGCATTAACCTGCTAATCGCAAGGTCAGGGGTTTGAACTGACTAGCCCCTCCGTGGGAGAAATATGAGGTTGTCTATTTCTGTAAGGCAATGGTTCTCAACCTTCTGAATGCCGCCACCCTTTAATACAGTTCATGTTGTGGTCACCTGCAACCATAAAATTATTTTCATTGCTACTTTATAACTGTAATTTTGCTATCGTTATGAATTGGATGACCCCTGTTAAAGGGTTATTTGATCCCCAAAGGGGTCGCGACCCACAGGTTGCGACCCCTGCTGTAAGGATTTAAAGTCTCAAAACCCCAAAGGGGCAGATCTTTGTCCTATTGGGAGTCAATAAAATGGTAGTTAGGTTTTTTTCTGCATCAGTATCAGATTCTGGTGGCAATCTCAGTCATCCTGCATTGTGGTCTGGTTTGAACTCCGGAAATGACTGCCCTGGTTTGAGGTGAGGGCCACGGTGCTTCAGTGGTAGACCTCTCATCGACTTTCACCGGGAAGACCCGGGTTTGATTTGCAGCCAATGTGCCCCAGACTGTCAGTGAAGGTTTGTGTGTTGCTATGACACTGAGCAGGCTTCAGTGGTGTTTCCAGACTGAAACAGAATAATGAAGAAAGACCTGATCATCCCCATCCACACATTGACCTATGGCCCACCACTGTTGGCTTCCTCTCCCAGTCCTGGTGGTAGCACAGATAGGCACAGTTTGCTCCACTGCCCATGAGGTGCCCATGAGAGGCTGACGCGACAACCACAGTCAAGATCAACAGCTTAAACTCCATTCTGGGTCTATGGAAACAAGAACAACCTTCTGAATTGAGGTCGCATTGCTATTTGGGACTGGGAGGATGCCTTTGTGATATGGATTGCACTCTGGATCCTAAGGGGGACTTTAAAACACAGTCACATAGCAGCTCTGGAAATTGCCATAGTGAGAAGGCAGGTTTAAAAAAAAAAAAAAAAAAAAAAGCTTTTACTGGCTTGCTCAAAGGAGGCTGCGGGTAGATTGGGGGGTGGAAAACTCCTCTGGAAATGGAAAATTTTTTATCCTTACATATGCATCATTTCTTCTGGTCCTGAAAGAAAACACAAAGCAGACGAGAGGAGGAAACGGAGACTGGCAGTCATCTTGTTGGTATTCCCACAGCACCCCCTCCTTAAGCGCTTGCTGCCATCTCATCCAACTCCACTCAGTGTATTTTCACCCGGCAATGATGCAGAAATGTCTGCGTAC
The DNA here is from genome assembly GCF_050624435.1 of Tenrec ecaudatus. Classification (NCBI taxonomy): domain Eukaryota; kingdom Metazoa; phylum Chordata; class Mammalia; order Afrosoricida; family Tenrecidae; genus Tenrec; species Tenrec ecaudatus. Next base: position 214,974 of record NW_027459072.1, on the reverse strand, counting down.
TCCAGTTTTATTGTAGTCGGGCAGCGTTTATGGCTTTGACGTTCAACTGAGCATGGCAGGACGTCTAGAAGCAATTATAACCGCATCTGCTCTGTCTGTGCGATGGGCAGGCAGTGACGGATTCCCAGCCTCCGGAACACTAGTGTTCCCTCCCAGCTCAGGATAATGACGGTGACACTCGGCCCCCTTGTTGTCTGGGGAGCTCAAGGAGCTCTCCTCTGAAACCTCAACTTATGGGCATTTCTTTGAGTGAAGACATCAAATTAGTGACTGGAAAGGAAGGCGTAGGAGATGATTATTGGCCACAAGACAAGCCTCAACCGCCTCCAGAGAGCATGTCTCCTAAGTGCAAAGTGTGGAGAGGGAGGAAACAATTGATCACAAATGGAATAGACTCTGAGTCTCGCCACACAATGTGTGTGTGTGGTCACTGAGGCGGCAACATTATGACTGGGGATGGATACGGTTTGTGCAGCCGTGATTGCCATCCAGAATGTGGCATGCTATTGTGAAAAATGATTTTTTATTCTGAGCAAATCTCTGCTTCCACTTGCTTTAATGCTTCGCCGGAGAGCAGGGGACTCTGGGAGGGGTGGGTGGCGCACAGGGCTGGGCTGACCTCAGGAACTCATGTGTAAAGGGCTTTTTCTCACTTGGAAGCAGGCTGTTCTTTCTGGTAAAGCTTGTTTGTGAACCTTGCCACATCTGCGTCCGAAGAGGGAACTGAAGGTGACAAATGCCACGAGGAGCCCCGGGCACATCTTGTTTCATTTGAATCCCAGTTTTACCTTTCCTCCTTTCTGGGTTCTGAAGCATCAGATGGGTGCCAAACGCTTCCACGGACAACTAAAGCTGAACAAGGTGGAGGCAGATGAAGAGCAACGGGAGGTTGGTGTTTGGGAGACTGAATACTTGGGCTTCCTAGGCCAGTCCAGTTGGTGGTTAGAGCCCTGTTTCAGATTCCACTGTAATCTCCTAGTGTCCAAGGACCAAGTGGCTCCTAAGTCCAGAATTTCTGTTACATGTGTCACCAAGGAGGAGTTGGGCTAAAATGCATTGAAGAATAAAGCAGGAGCTTGGCTTATGAATCCACTCTCTGATTCTGAAATTTCAAAGGCTCCGTGCACAGACATTTCAACACTGAAAGCACAGCAGGGAAAACCAAAGACTTGGGCTTCCTCCTTGTCCCTCTTTTCGGGCTTTTACGGTTTTCCAAGGCGCCTCCCTGAGCCGAGTGTTGTATAGGTCAGGTTTAAAGATGTCCTAGTTCCGAGGGACTTGCTGTTCTGCTTTCTTTTTCAGGGAGACCTGGTTTCTTGTCTTGTGGCCAAACACAGAGCACAGATGTCTGTGGGCCTCCTCCCTTTCCCCTGACCTTTGCTCTCTTCTCTGGATACACTACTGACCTGTTCTCCCTTACAAGATCTGAACTGCTCACAAACTTCGATGAATTCTCATCCTAGCAAGAAGCATCTGAGCATCTTATTAGAGCCTGTATGAGTTCTGTTCTGGATGCTTATTTGTGCAACTTCAGGGTCTGGCATGGAAACATTCCATGTCCACAGACCCGCACAAATAATATAAACTCCAACAGTAGTTTAAGGTTTAAGGTGGTAACAGGGAACGCTGGGGCCTGTGGCTCCTGGTGAACCTCACAGGCTGTCTAAAGGGGCTACTTCCATCTCAATGTAACCATACAGGAATGTAGACCTGTTAGGTAGCAAGACAAGGGGTTGTTCCTCTCCATGCTTAGGGGGCCCCCTACAGGAGGTTGGAAGCCAATGCAGGCTAAAGGGCATGCACCAATTCAAGGCCAAGCCAGGAGAGCTTAATTGACGCCTCACAGCTGAAAGCCCTTAAAAGGCTGGAACCTTCCCTTCAGCTGCTTCTCTGCCTTCCGCTCAGCAGGGCTGGGTGTGCAGTGTCATAAGGGTGCCCGTGTTCAGTTAACTGTAACGCCGGAACCTTCTTCTCTCCTGTATATAAACCCACTCGGATCACCAACCAGGCTTTGGTGTGAATTTCTTTCTAGTGTGTAGCCAAGGACCGAGACATTTCCCACCCGAGAAACCTACAGACCCAGACTTACAATAAACCCATATGTGTGTGTGTGTGTGTGTGTGTGTGTGATACACACACACACACACACACACACACACACATATGGCAAGAGGTGAACAGGTCTAGCCAGCAATGGTGAAGAGGGCCCTGGGATTGAGATTGAGAACGATTCTGAAGTAGAATCCATAACCCTTAGAAATGTATTGGCCTGCTATACCAATCCAATTACCCTCAACCTTCTTCAAAGAATTGGAAAAACTGACCACCAACTTCATATGGAGAGGGAAGAAACCCAGAATTAGCAGAGAACTCCTCGAGAAGAAGGACACAATTGGAGGACTCGCCCTACCTGATTTCAATGCCTACTACACAGCTACAGTGGTCAAAACAGCATGGTACTGGCACAATGATAGACACTCAGACCAGTGGAAAAGAATAGAAAGCCCAGGAGTAAAATCATCAGCATATAGACAACTGATCTTCGACAAGGGTCCCAAAAATGTCAAGTGGGAAGCAGATGCCCTCTTTAATAAGTGGTGCTGGAAACAATGGATATCCACATGTAGAAAGTTGAAATAAGACGTCTACCTCACCCCATGCACAAGAATACACTCAAGGTGGATCACAGATCTAGAAGTCAAACCCCAAACCATCAGGACCATTAAGGAGGGAATCGGGACTAATCTCAGCGTACTGGCCCAGGGAGCACATAGGCTCACTGCAACAGGGAAGGGGACACACACAGGTGAATTGGAAATCGACAAATGGGATCTAATAAGAATAAAATGCATGTGCACCTCGAAAGACTTTGCCAAGAGGGTGACAAGGCAACCCACAGACTGGGAGAAGATTTTTAGTAATGACACATCAGACAAAGGGCTCATTACTAAAATCTACAACACCATCGTGACCTGCAAAAAGAGGAAAACAGTTAACCCCCTAAGGAAGTGGGCAAAAGAAATGAGAAGAACTTTCACTAGAGAGGAGATCAATATGGCCAATAAACATATGAGAAAGTGCTCGAAGTCCCTTGCCATAAGAGAAATGCAAATCAAAACAACCATGAGATACCACCTAACACCCCTGAGGCTAGCCCAGATCAGTAAATCAGAGAGCAACAAGTGTTGGAGGGGCTGTGGTGAAGTAGGAACCCTCCTCCACTGCTGGTGGTCGTGTACATTTGTACAGCCACTGTGGAAAGCAATCTGGCGATACCTAAAGAAAATGGAAATTGATCTACCTCATGACCCAGCCATCCCTCTACTGGGCATATACCCGGTTGAAGCAGCAAATAAAACACGACCAGTCATATGCGCTCCAATGTTTATTGCGGCACAATTCACAATGGCAAAGACTTTGAAACAGCCTAAGTTTCCATCGACAGACGAGTGGATTAGCAAACTTTGGCACATACACACAATGGAGTATTATGCAGCACTGAAAAGCACCGATGAGCACATGAAACACGTTATTTCATGGGAAGAGCTGGAAGGAATTATGTTAAGCGAGGTAAGCCAGACCCAAAGGGACAGGTACAACATGAGTCCCCTGAGATAAGTACAATCAGCATGACAGAAATAGAAGAATAAACATCCATCCCACAATAAACGGGAGGAAGCATAGATAGTTGGAGGGAGGACAGGCCACACCTAGGGAGGTACATAAGAGCCCAGCATAAAGAAGGGGTAGTGGGGTAGGGAGAGGGAGAACCGGGAGGGGGAGAATCCGAATGGATGGTATGGGGGGGGGCAGGGTACTAACCCACCCGGGGGAGAGTATCGGTTATGTCCCCACAGATTTGGAACATGCATACGGACCCCAACACGACACACCAAACAAGGAGGACAACGCAAAGTACAGAGGTCTACACAAAGAGGCTGGACGACAAGCCGGCCCAAACCAGAATTAGGCCGACCCCCACACTCGAAGGGAATACCACAGAAAACAAAAATAGATTGTCTGGAGTGGGAAAGGAACTGACCCACCACACCACATCCAGAAGGAAGCTGAAACAAAAGAAGGAGAAAGGACATAGTGGAGTACACCTGGGTCCACCAAGCCCAAAGTCGATAGACCAGCTAGAAGAGCCCATCATACAGAGAGGACCATTCAGCTGACCACACTACGAGATATGACATCCTGCACCAACACATGGCCCTACACGGGACAGCACCTGAGACACAATGGGGGATGGGCAACTGAGCTGACCCCGCCACACTGAGGCAAACACTGGGGACATGCAGTGGAGCAGCGGAGGAAGCAGAGCAAAGGGAGCCCGAGGGAGTAGAAAGGATGGTCTTCTGGGCCAGGACGTGGCGCCTCACAAGCTACACCTAGAAAACACTCCTAAAGGCCAATGAAAGGACCTTGAACTACTAGCAATTTTTTCTTTTAATATTTGCTATCTTTTTGTTTAGTCTTTTTAAATTTGTTTTGTTTTTTTACCCAGTAAATTTTGTATGCTAGTGGCTTTTCTGCTTATCAGCGTGTCGATGTTGCTTCTGTCAAAGCCATGTTCTTATGGGCCACTTGGGCGCAGTCAAAGTCATATCCATTTGTATGCACGTATTACTATGTCAGCAGGTCCACCTAGACAAGATAGGCTGGACAAATAATGAGAGAAGAAAACAACAGGACCAACGGTCCTGGAGGGACATGAGAGCGTGGGAGGTAGGGGAAGGGAGGAGGTGTCGCCCAACACAGGGACAAGGGAACAGCGAATGGTTCAAAACCAGAGGAGGGAGGGGAGGGGAGGACTGGAAGGGAGTGACCAAGAGCAAGGTAACTGAGAGGAACTACTGAATCCAGAATGAAGGCTAAACATGGTAATGGGTCGGGAGGAAAGCGAAAGGAAATAGAGGAAAGGAGTAGGAGGCAAAGTGCATACAGAGAAGCCTAAATACAGACATGTACATATGTAAACATATTTATGATTATGGGGGCAATAGATTTATATGCATATATTTATAGGTTCAGTAGTAGGGTAGCAGATGGACATTGGGTCTCCTCATGCATAATCCCCCAATACAATAGCACCTCACCCTGCTAAGCAGCCATTGCAGGATACCCATCTTCCCGACATGATCACTGAAGACAGCCGTGTGTGTAAGCAAATGTGGTGAAGAAAGCTGATGGTGCCCGGCTTATCAAAAAAAGATATAGCGTCTGGGGTCTTAAAGGCTTGAAGGCAAATAAGCGGCCATCTAGCTCAGAAGCAACAAAGCCCACAGAGAAGAAGCACACGGCCTAAGCGAATACAAGGTGTTGAATGGACCATGTAGCAGATACAAAGGAACAAAATCAATCATTGTGTGATCACCTCTCTCACATAATGGCTGAAGACGAAAGTGTGCATAAGCAAGTGTGGTGAAGAAGGCGGATGGTGCCCGGCTACTGAGAGATATAGCGTCTGGGGACTTAAAGGCTTGAATGCAAACAAGCGGCCATCTAGCCCAGAAGCAACCGAGCCCACACGGAAGCAGCACACCAACATAGGTGATCATGAAGGACAGAGGAGACCAGGTCTCCAACATCAAAGGTGGGGTGGTGGTGAGAATCACATCACCGTGAAAGAGGGGGAGTGCATGATGGGGACCCAACGCCCACCTGTAGACAGCTGGACACCCCTTCCAGAGGGGTAGTGAGGAGGAGATGGGCCACTCAGGGTTCAGTGTAGCAACAATGAAACTCAAAACCTTCCTCTAGTTCCTGAACGCTTCCTCCCCTCCCAATCATCATGACCCTAATCCTACCTTGCCTTGTGGACCTGGTTATACCAGAGGATGTACAGCGGTGCAGTGGGGATCTGGAGGCACAGGGAATCTAGGACAGACGAACCCCTCAACACCAGCTGTGGGAGTGGCGACACCAGGAGGGAAGGGCATGTAGAAAGGGAGAACCGATCTCAGAGATCTATGTGTAACCTCCTCTCTGGGAGATTGGCAAGGGGGAGGCGGGTGAGGGGAGACGCCGGGGAGTGTAAGATAAGATGTAATAATTATTTATAAATTATCAAGGGACCAGGGGTGGGATCGGGGAGGGAGGGGGATGGGGAAAAAAAAAGGGAAACCGAGCTGATTCCAGGAACCCAAGTGGAAGGTGAATTATGAGAGTGATGAGTGCAACGAATGTATAAGGGTGCTTTGCTCAATTGATGTATGTACAGATTGTGATAAGAGCCTTATGAGCCCCAATAAAACGATTAAAATAAATACATAAATAATGAAAGAAAAAAAAAAGAAATGTATTGGCCTTAGGGGAGGGGCAAAGAGGGCTGGATTGAGAAAGTCTGTGGCATCCAGTTCTGACTTGACTTTTGGATCCAGAATCTTTCAGGAGTCATGGCCTTGCCCTCCAGCCAGAACTTCCAATAACCGTCTTCTCAGAGCCTTGTTAAATTCTCATAATACGTTACACCTGCTATCCTGTGAGCAGCTACCAAACCCAGGCACTTTTTTCTTTCTTTTTTTTTTTTTAAACAGGAACAATAAAGTTTATTGAACCGTAGCTTAGTACAGGCGCTGGGGTTTCCCCACGGTGCTCTTAATGTACAAAGCACGGATATTCTGCCAATTCTTCTTCAGCAGCGAAACCAAAAAGTTGACAGCCAGGTGGATGTTGTACACGAGTTCATCATCTGTCATCTTCACATGGCCAACTGCCACTGCCAGACACAGCACCTTCTTCATCTGGAACTTGACGGTGGACTTCACCTCGTCGACCTTGGCCACCATGTTCTCATTGTGGGTCAGCAGGGAAGGGAATTTCCCGGCCTTGTTCAGGCCCGGGCCCAGAATTCGAGGAATCTGCTTGATCAGGGTCTCTGAGGCCAAAAAGGCATCATACTTCTTGACCAGCTTTCTGACCAACTTCTTATTCTTGTTGAGCTTCTTGAGCGCCTCGATGTCCATGTGAGGGATCTCCACGGCCTTCGCTTGTCACAGTGCTGCTGGTCCCCAAGGACACACACCTGAGAACTTGGGGCACGGGGTGGACTTAAGCCTGACGGTGCCAGAGAAGCATTTGTCCTTCTGAGGGTCGTAGTTCTTCAGGCTGATCTGCAGCTCCACCGTCTCCAAAAACTTCCGGCGCTTGCGCTGCTTCCTGTGCAGGACTTCCCGCACCGCCTCGTAGAGGGTGTCGCGAGAGACTTTGGTACTCATGGTTCCTAGCGCTGCGGCAACCGGAAAAGAGACCCAGGCACCTTTTTCAAAGACAAGCTCACTCTCTCTACCCTTAAGAGCAGGTAGTTTTTGGATGATGGATATGAGATACCACAGAAGGCAAATCTGTAATCTTCCATGATGCCCAAAACATGCTGTCACAACCAGGACCCATGACAATCCCTCAGTTTCCTAAATTGCTTCACTGTTGCTTTTTAATTAATATATGACATTAACTTGTCATATATTGATAACAGGGAGGACCCTGAACTAGATGAATAAATTAAAGCTCTCCTCATCCTGTGCTTTTATATGAATGTGTTAATTATTTTTGTCATTAGGGAGAATGATGGAGGGATGGAGCAATACCAAACGGAGTTTGACAAAGTGTTGTGTTTGCTGCGGGAAACATGGTGCGTGTCAGATACAATCCGTCACCCAGTGAGTCTGCAATTAACACCAAGGGACCAAGGTAGGATTCCCGGTAATAAATAGCCTTCCTCCCAGATGATAGTAGAGACCCAGCAGGACCCACTGTTGTGTTGTAGCAGTTGTACACGGGACCTTATGGGAGACAGAGCTGGTGTTTGAAATGAGTTTTGTTTGTCCCCAGTTGGCTCAGATTTGTTTTTTAGATAGCATAATCACTAACATTTAAACACAGGGTGATGTCACGTAACAATCTGCAGCTTCTGAGAAATGGAGAGGCCCGACTTTGCTGGTTGACAATGCACCTCTGGAAGACAAGGGGGACCACAGAGGGACTGGGGGGGGCAGGCAGATGTGGTGATCGGAGTTTGGAATCCTTGTTTTCCACGTAGAGGTGGCAAGGAGTTCAAGGGTTCAGAAATTGAGGAGGGAAGTTCCAGAAGACAAGTCTGTGTGGTCCATAATAAACCAATATAGGGGTTGAGATTTCAATCCGTTGGCTATTTATTTTGTGCCTGGTAGCCAACCAGCCCAGAATTCCTGACCTCGCCGACCGTGTGAAACAAGGACCATTCCAGAATTACATAGAAGCAAGCATGGAAGCAAGGGCATCCACCACCCTGAATGCGTAGGGGTCAGGAACCAAGTGCTTTCTGTAGAACAGCCCCAGAAGGCAGACCTTTGGCTGGAAAACCTGTTAGGGAGCTAGCATGACTGGCAGGCCCATTACACAAGCTCAGAGGTCTGAGCTACCGGCTCATGAAGTAGAGGCTCACTGCATGCTCAGAAGTTCAGGTTTCCAGCCAGCAGGGGGAGCTATGCCTGGGTGGGCGCTGTACCTACATTGGCTCACCTAGGCCAGGTGAATTCAATTCAACAATACAGCCAATGAGGTCGAACTACGTCATCGACCACGCCTCCCTAACCGCTCATAAAACTCAAGAGGATCCCAAACCAGGCCTCGGCGTGAGCTGTTTCTGGCGTGGAGCCGAGGACCGAGGCACACCTGCCCCAGGTGAGGTCCAACAGAAGCGGTGATGTTCGAACAGAAGCGGTGCTGTGTGACTGGAAGCTATGAGGTAAGCCGGGCCCAGGAGTGGGCCTTCCCATGCTGGTCTCACGGGTTGTGGGCCCCTCTGGGCTCCTTTCACCTCACCACCCTTGGGAGAATTGTTGGGTTGAGTTCACCTGGCCTAGGTGAGCCAATCCAAGTGGCGCCCCACCCAATACGGTGGAGGCCCCTGGGGACGCTTGTAGCGTATTGCCGCAGCCCCAGCCTTTTGTGTCGGTCTTTGCGCCATTTCTTGCTGGTGTCAGTCTTTGCGCCGTTTCCTGCTGGTGTCGGTCTTTGCGCCGTTTCTTGCTGGTGTCGGTCTTTGCGCCGTTTCTTGCTGGTGTCGGTCTTTGCGCCGTTTCTTGCTGGTGTCGGTCTTTGCGCCGTTTCTTGCTGGTGTCGGTCTTTGCGCCGTTTCTTGCTGGTGTCGGACTTTGTGCCGTTTCTTGCTGGTGTCGGTCTTTGCGCCGTTTCTTGCTGGTGTCTGTCTTTGCGCCGTTTCTTGCTGGTGTCGGTCTTTGCGCCGTTTCTTGCTGGTGTCGGTCTTTGCGCCGTTTCTTGCTGGTGTCGGTCTTTGCGCCGTTTCTTGCTGGTGTCGGTCTTTGCGCCGTTTCTTGCTGGTGTCGGACTTTGTGCCGTTTCTTGCTGGTGTCGGTCTTTGCGCCGTTTCTTGCTGGTGTCTGTCTTTGCGCCGTTTCTTGCTGGTGTTGGTCTTTGCGCCGTTTCTTGCTGGTGTGCGGGACTTGATGTGCCTCTCTGTGCCTGCCTTCCCGGGCTGCATTTGGGAGGGGGCTGGGACGCTGCTGCCTGGAGGCTGGGAGGATTTTGACTCCCAAAGCCTTCTCGAGGCTCAGTGTAAAAGTTTATTTGGACTCGAAAACAGAATCAAAGACCCAATTAATTAAGTTTTAGAAGCAGGCTTTATTGCGAACTTGTGGCGGGTTCAGCAACTCAGGGTATTGAGCTATTGAAGCCACGCCAGGGAAAAAATCCTGGCGGCGTTTTTATGCCCACTGCTGGCAGGCACAGCTGGGGAGAATCATAGCTTGGGGGGGGGGTGGATCTGCGCACACAGGTGCTTCCAAAGGGAGAAGGTCGTTAATCTTACATACATATGTCAGGGACGCGTGGAGTGACCATATCTTCAGAAAACCTTCTGGCTTTGGGAGGAGCTGGTTCCAGGAATTTGGGGTTGAGCAGAGGAGGGGAGGTCAGTTAGGGGTCAGTCTTGAGAACTAAAATGGAGTCTGTTGTGCCAAGACAGGACGTTTTAGACTGACCCTATAGGGAAAAGGGACAACATTAGTCCATTTCTGTAACTGCTTCCTGTGGGTAGTGGGCGAAGAGCAAGGGGAGGGGCTTTTCCAGGCAGAGTACTGGGAGTTGCGGCCTGGCACAGGGTGGAGAGGTTGTTGTTGCTGGTGGACTGCTATACGGGTGATTTCGCGGAGTCAACTTTGCAGGAGCTGAATGAGACAAGGAGCAATTAAGAGCAAAATTACTACTAAAATTATGGGTTCTAGTATGGGGGCTAGGAAGGAGTACAGAGAAGAGTTCCACCAGGAAGAGGATCCGTCTGTTCTGAATCTGTTGTTTTGCAGCTCACGGTTTAGCTTGTTGAGGGTCTGGACTCTAGTTTCCACAATTCCCAGCTTATTGATGTAATAACGGCATTCCTCCTGGAGGAATTAGCAGGTTCCTCCTTTTTCAGCAGTGATGAGGTCTAAAGTGCAGCGGCTCTGCAAGGCAACTTGGGCAACAGAGGTTGTTTGTTTCTGCAGGGAGGCTAGAGATTTGGCAGAGGCATCAACTGCCAGCTGGAAGCGTGTGGATAACTTGTCTGCTGTGGTGATAGAGGTTCTAAGGGTCCCGCCGCTGAGTCCTACTGCACCTGCTGCTGAGGCTAAGGAGATTCTCACTGCTATCGGAAGAAAAACTGCTCTTTTAGTTTGGCGACTGTATACCTGGATGTATTTGTCCTGGACCTCAGCCGGAGTGTATGTAGTGAGCTGCGGAACCAGAGTGATGGGCAGGCACAAAAGGGTAAGGTAGAACTGATGTTTAAATGCTTAGTGTATAGTTGCACCAAAAGAAAATTTTTTTCTGGCGCTGTTAGTGGTTTGGAGGGGATTTGGGTGACATTACATGTCTGTGTCGATGGATTGGAGTAGCAAAAGGGCACTTGAGTGTTTTCTGGTTGGATGTACAGAGGAATATTGGGGATGGTTATGGGTTTTGTGGTCTTTACGTTGGATGAAAATGACAGGGCAGGACCTGGTACTGCTACCAGAGGAGGGCGTTCTAGGGCTGCACACATGCAGCAGGTGGAGAGGTTGGCTAGTCCAGCAAAGTGGCGATGGCCAGTCCCTGCTGTAGCAGGGTAAGCTGGGAGAAGGGAGACTCAGAAGGTTTAGAAATTTGCTTAGTGAGTTGAAGGTCTTGGATCTGAATATTACAGTGGATGGTGGATTGGACCTGGAGTAGCGACCTCCATACATAGAGTTTGGCGTCTGGAAATTTCTCTCGGCGAGTGGCGTACCACGCTCCTGGAACCAGAGGTGTCCAGCGGCTATCCCAGGGGTCTGGGATTGTGAGAGTGTATTTAGATTTATGGTAGTAGAATCATCCCTGGGGACAAAGGGAAAGGTAAAGTATCTGGCAGGAAGACCAAGGACACCCTACATTTTTCTGTATTCACCTTTTTGCACATTGGGTAGTTGCCTTCTGGTCATACAGGTAGCAAATAATGGGATCAGCTTTTCCTTGATGCCGCTTAAAGTCAGTGAAATTTAAGTATATGGGTGTTCTGCACCCTGTGGGTGGGCAGTCAGCGGTGGCCAGCAAATAATCATAATGCTTAGTGCGGGCGTAATTGGTATAGTTTTCAGTCAAGTAAAATCGCTAGCAAAAGGGGAAATTATGTTAGGTTTAGCTGGCTGGCTTGGTGAGGCGAGTGAGGCGGAGAGACATAGGACCACTAGACTGAGTCAGACCACTGGGAGCCATGGTCAGAGTTCACTGCTGCCTTGACTCGGGACAAATGTACCCAGGAATCTATTCCAAGACCCTTGACTGCCAAGGGAGTAGTGAGCACTACGGTGTAAGGGCCTTCCCACCGGGGTGCTAAGGGTCTGGGTGCTAGGGATTTAATTAACACAGCATTTCCAGGATGCACTGGTTTTTGGTGATCAGCAGAGGTCGGAGATGGTTCAGGGATGGGGGAGTTTTCGTGTTGTCTAAGAAGGTTGCGGAGCAAGGACAAGTATGGAAGGTACGAAGCTAGCAGAGGGCAATCAGTTGCAGGAAGAGGCGAGAAAAGAAAAGGTTGTCCGTAGAGTATTTTGATCATGGCTGGGGAGGATCTGCGCACATAGGTGCTTCAGAGGGGTCGTTAATCTTATCTATATGTGAGGGAGGGGTGGAGTGACCATATATTCAGAAAACATTCTGGCTTTGGGACGAGCTGGTTCCAGGAATTTGGGGTAGAGCAGGGGAGGGGAGGTCGGTTAGGGGTCAGTCTTGAGAGCTAAGATGGAGGTGCAGGCCTCAAAATGGAGTCTGTTGCACCAAGACTGGGACACAGTGGTGTGCTGCGGCTCCGCCAATCAGGATGGCTGGGAGCGCCCACATCTACCCTGTTGGTTTGGGCCGGTCTCTGGCTGGGTGGTTGGCTCCAGGCTGGCTTTCGGCTAGGCCACAATCTGCGGCTTCCATTTTCCCAGCCACATGACTCCACTCCCAGGCAGAATGGCGCCACCTGTGTCTGTTGTAGCTACTGTCTCTTCCCAGAAAGAAAGCCACCCAGACCGCGGGCAAGTTCAACAGAACAAGTTTTATTTTCTGCGCAGAGACTGTCAGCTCTCTTGAGAGGAGACTGAGTGGCCCCCAGTCTAATTTTCCAAAGGTTTTTATACTTTTGCAATGTGCAGGTATGCAAGCAGGTAGAGAAGCAGGGTGTTGCAGTTAGCCATTCTTAGTTGAACATTACCTGCTCTGGTCTTTCCTTCCGTACGTTCCCTTGGGCTACGTCTGCACAGCCTACCTCCCCAATATCAGCTAGTTCGTTGACAGTTCATAGCTAGTTTATTTACTGTTCATAATGGCTTCTATCAGCTCAAAATGACTTCTCTTGTCAAGGCTGTTTAAGCTTTGCCCAGAGCTGCTACATTCCCTCCTCTTCTTAGCCGAGTTCAAATCATTGAATCTGCGGTAGCCAGCCCAGTGTATGGTGGGCTCAGCACTAAGAGTTTTATGGTTTGTACTTTCTGTTTGAGGACTGCCACTAGCTTATTGGTTATTATTGGTCCAAACGTGAGGTTTAGCAGGAGGAGGATTAGGGATCCGGCTAGGGGCGTTACTAGGGTGGTTCGCCAGGTTGCCCAATTAAGTAGCTTTTCAAACCAATTGGTTTCTTCATTTCTTTTCTTGACTCTTTCCTCTAATCTTTTCCTAACCAGGGCTAAACTATCTTTAATGATTCCTGAATGGTTTGCATAAAACAAGTTTCTCCTAATGCCATGCACAACACTCCTTGTTTCAAAAGGAGCAAGTCAAGCCCTCGGCAGTTTGGCAACACACTTCTACAAGGGAGTCTAAGGATCTTTCTAAATGGGAAACATGGTATTTTTATCCCTGTAAATCTAAAGCAATTTGCTGACTAAGAGTCTGATAGTTTAAGTTTCCTTGTATTAAAGCAACTGACCCGACTGCAGCTAATCCCATAATCCCAAGCCCCGTTAACAGTGGGACTGACATTGGGGCTCTTTTAGCTCATCCAGAAATTCCAAAGTTATCCCTACCTCCTTCACCAGAACACAGGTACACTTGAGGAATAACATGCACTAGGACACAAATACCCGGGTCTGCTGCTAATACTGGGGAAAGGAGACAGGGTGCTAGTCCTGTGGAACAAGTAAAGCAAGTACCCGTTGGGGCAGATAACAAATAAGGATCACCATTTGGTTCAATAGGAACAGCTTGAAGGCAAAAATCTTGATATTTTGATATATTAAAGGGATAATTAGATGAATAAAAACAGTCTTCGCCCTTGGTAATCTTTTAAAGTGAGCTAGAGTTGAGTCCACTCTAACCTCACCTACAGACTGCTGCTTCGTGTAATCCTTCTTACTAACATTTCTAATTGGATTACGCTCTGCACCAATAGTGCTATTTGTAGCTGTGCCTACCGAGTAAGGGGGAGCAGGGTTCAGACAAAGCCAACAATCAGTTGCGAGGTTAGGATTTGAGTTCATAAATTGGAATACAGCATCCAGAGTATCAAACACAGAACCTTGAGGTGGCTCCTGAATGGGAAGGGCCCTTTCAGTTGGGCTGGCAGTGAACGGGAAAGTTACTGAAGAGTCTGGAGGGTGCGGCAAAGGAATCTTAATGACACCCAGCTGTGGCTCTTCAGGATTTATCACCAGGTTTGGGCCTATTTATGGACAGGAAGTTGCCATATTTTACTTTGCTGCATAGTAAAGGTTGTCCCGGGATCTCTATCATTTACATAATACTGAATTCCCCATGTGTTCCCAGTGAACCCAATAACGCTTGAATCCAGTTCTTATTGGGTTACATTTGGAAACCATACACGTGGTGGGATCAAACCCCTCCGACTTGAGTCCCATTCTTGTAAAAACAATAGGGTCGTCTTTAACAAGTTTCCACCCTGAAGATGATAGTTTCACAACCCTAAGCTGCACAATGGCAATGTCCCTCCCCTTGGCAGTTAGGGAGCCCATGAGCCGGGCATCTATAGAAATGGTGTGTTTGGAGCCTTCTTTCTATAGAGGGTATTCCGCACCCATAGGACGGGATTCCGGTTATGGGCCCCATTGTGCCCTTTACCTTTAAAGGATCCGGAATGCCAGCTCTTTCCTAGCAAATCAAACAAATCAAAGCGGAAACGGGGGTCAGACCCAGTGTAAGAAGTTACATATTCACTGTTGGAGGTTCGAGTAGCAGTCCACAGATGTGTTTGTGGTTGGGCGAAATGGCGGGTGCTGTCAGCAATGCTCAGACAAAAACAATTAAGTTCTGTAAAGCCTTAATTTTGAGGGTTTTTCTGTCTTTCTGAGTGTTCATCTTTTCAGGATATGCTCAGGGAGGGCTTTTTTTGACTTGTGACTGATGAATCCACGGCCCCTTCCCCACTACTTTAATAGCAGTTGGTGTTATAAGTATCACCTAGTATGGGCCAGTCCCCCTAGGTTCTAAGGTCTCGGGTCAGTGCTTCTTTACCCACGTTCAGTCTCCAGGTTGCAAGTTGTGGGCTGCCTCTTCACCTTTCCCTTGGTTGGGCCCAAAATGAAGGTGTCGGAGCAGATGATTTGTCTCACCTGCTGGACAGCCTGCAGGCACTTCATGAAGGAACAAGTAGTGACTTCCATTACTTCTACTTCCTTCAGTCTTGGGAGAATTGGGGAAGGTCTGCCAAACTTAAATTCAAACGGGGTCGTGCTTTTCACATAGGGAGTGCATCGGACTCGAAGTAGGGCAAAAGGTAAAGAAAGGATCAATCCAGTTCTCGCCAGTTTCTAAATGCAACTTAACTAACAATTCCTTTAGGGTTCTGTTTATTCTTTCTACTTGCCTTGAACTTTGGGGCCTATAAGCCCAGTAGAGCTTCCAGTTAATATTTAGAAGCATTGCTAATACTTTAGTAATTTGAGCAATGAATACTGGGCCATTGTTGGACCCCAAGGTGGTGGGAAGCCAAATCTAGGGACAATTTTAGTTACTAATAATTTACACCCAGTGGCAGAAGTGTCCTTCTTTGTTGGGAAGGCTCCCACCCATCCAAAATAGGTGTCCACTAGCACCAGCAAATACCCGTAGCCATACTTTCTAAGTTTGATATCCATAAAGTCCACCTCCCAGAATTCTCCAGGAGTACTACCTCGAGCTTGTGGTTGGGGTTGCTCCTTTTCTTTTCTAGGGATGTTTCCCCGAGCGAGCACAGTGCAAGCAACAGTGGTGTCATCTGCCACCCAGTGTCCAAGCCTGGGTATGTAAAAGTACCTGAGGAGCAACTGAGACCATTTAGAGGATCCTGAGTGCATACCTTCATGTAGTCCTTGAATCAGATCTCTCCCAGAGCTTCTGGCATGAATCTTCTTCCATCAGGATGGAGCAGCCACCTGGATGCTCCGAGTTTCTTTGGCAGCCCAGCTCTTGGCTTACCTTTAGATCATTTTCCGAGTATGTAGGTTGTGGCAGTAACACTTGGGATGGCATGGTCATGGCCATTACCTTGGGGATTTGTGGTATAATCCTGGCATTCGAGATCCACCGGTCCAGGGGACTTGTTAGGAGGGGCTCAACCATAGGTCCCCCTACCCCAGCAATATCCTGCCCCAGTGTAAGCTTCCTAGCTTCTATAACTAGGATGGCCGTGGCAGCCTCAGCTCGCATGCAGCTCGGCCATCCTGCAGTTACAGAGTCTAGTGTGATTGAAAGATCGGCCACAGGTCTCTTTCATGGCTGCAAGTTCTGAGTTAGCATTCCTTTTGCTGTGCCCCTGGCCTCATAGACAATTGGAAGGGATTTTCTATGTCTGGAAGGGGAAGAGAGGGTGCCCATATGAACGACGTTTTTAAGGATTCAAAGGCTTGCTGTTCTACTTCAGTCCATTGAAGTTTTTTCCTTTCCCCAGTACTTGCATATAGGAGTTTGGCTAATCCCTCAAATCCCAAATTCCACAATGGACAGTACCCCACAAATCCTAGAAACTCTCACACCTGCCTCTTAGTCTCAGGGACTGGGATTTTGAGGATCACCTCAGTGCGGCTGGGGGACAAGGTCTGTTTTCCCTCCTCCAGTTGGTAGCCTAGGTATACAGTTTTATTGACACACAGTTGAGCCTCTCTTGCAGATTACCTGGACCCCAATTGGCCAAGGACTATTAACAGGTCCTCGGTAGCACTTGGGCATTCCTCCAGGGTTTCGGAGGCCAGGAGGAGGTTATCTTCATACTGGAGCAAGGGGGTTTGGGGGTGTTCCTCCTTGTATTCCTGTAAGTCTTCATTGGGTTGACGTACAGAGGACAAGGGTATGGAGAACAAAGCATACTTTAAGTCCAAAACAGTATAACAAATTCAGTTTGATGGGATAGTACTCAGGAGGGTCTCGGAGTTTGGTACCGTGGAGTGGACAGTTTCTACCCTCGCATTTACCTCTCCGAGATCCTGCACCATTTGGAAGTCCTCAGTTCCCGGTTTCGGCATGGGCAGCAGGGGAGCGTTCCATGTGGACTTGCAGGGCACCAAAATGCCTGTCCTCTTTAGTCTGCATATGTGAACAGCAATACCCACCTGTGCTTTCCAGGGAGTAGGGTTTTGCTTGACACTCACCAGTGTGGCTGAGCTCAGAAGTTGTACGACCGCAGGCACCTGATGTTCAGCAAGGTCTGGCAGGTTGTTCTCTGCCCAAACAAAAGGAATATCTTTTAGCCATTTATCAAGAAGTTCCTTTGAGGAGGTTTCTTCTGCTCTTTGATAAAACACATATCCCTCTGGCAGTGGAGCGGTGAGCAAAACCTTTGCCTTTTCAAGTTCAAGGGTTAAGGTGGTTGCAGCAGATGAGAAAGTAATCATGGCCACCATTTATCGTAATAAATCCCGACCAATTAGGGGAAAGGGGCCCTGAGGCATTACCAGGAAGGAGTGTGGAACTGTCTCTTGTGCTAAATCTGTTATTCTGGCCGTTGTCCATGGGTATGCTTGGGTCTGCCATGTGGCACCTGTAATTAAAATCTTTCCTTTTGACAATGCACCTGTAGTCTTTTCCAAAACCAAGAAGGTGGCCCCTGTGTCCACCAAGAAATTTACTGGCTGGCCCCCTTTTTGGAGTGTTAGCGTGGGATCCTGGAGGCCAAGTGAAACAGCCCTGACACCTTCATTCAGCTTCTTCAAGCATTATTGTCTCCTGCTTGGGTCTTTCTAGGTGTGAATGAGGCCCGTCCTCTCTAGTGGAGGGTCGTGCACCTCTCCTGGCGTTTTCAAGGGACTGATGTTTCCAATGTCCTTCTTTCCTGCAGTAGGCACATTGATCCTTCTTCGGGGCTTGGTGGTGCCCACAGGTTAGTCTCTCCGTGAGTGGGCCATGCTCTCCTTTTCCTGAGCCTCTGGGGTCTCTCATGGCAATTACTAGTATTTTAGCTAGTTTCTTTGTCTCTGTTGTTATACACTCAATGAGCCACTTCTACCAAATCACTAGGATTTTTCCCTTCAAACCCTTCCCACTTCTTTTTCATGTCTGAGGCAGACTGACTGAATAATACAGGCAATACTTACTTCCCTCCTGTTCTCAGGGGGCTTTCAGGTCAATAGGGGTATAAAGCCCGTAGGCGTCCATCAGCCACTCTAAAAAGGCAGGCGGACATTCTCTTGTAGGAGCCTGAGAATTCTCACTGACCTTAGATAAATTTATAGGCTTCCTAGTGGTTAAGCGGAGGCCCTGCAAGAGCAACTGGTGATATCTGCTTAAGCCCTCTGGGCCTTGCTAGGAGTTTGGATCCCACATTGGTTGTGCAGTGGGGAAAAAAATTTCTCTCAAGTGGGGAGTGCCCGCTGGCTGACCATTAGGTCCATTGACTGCCTTCTGGGCCTCTCTGGAAGGGGTCCCATTCCTCTGATATGAACAGCACCTGGAGAAGTTGCAGGAAATCACCTCAGGTGGGCTGATGAGTATGGAAAACCATATCTAGCAAAGAAATCAGACCTTATGGTTTGTCAGAAAAAAGGGGTTTTGTTGGTTCCAATTATACAAACCCCTGGAACAAAAGGGAACATATACTGAAAAAGGGATTCGGGAGTCTTCCCAGGTTTGGGGGCTGCTTGCCTTAAGGGGAGAATGGCTGCTGCTGAGTGATCTTTCTCTGGGGGTTGTTAAGACATGCCTGCCCTAGTGTATTTGTTGTGGGGTGGGGGGGCTCAAAAAGAGGCTGTGAGTATTCCTCTCTCCGGCCCCTTGGGAACCTGATAGGGTGGCAGCGGCACCAAGGGTCGGAAGCCAGCTCTCCTGCTCCCAGAGTCCTCTTGCAAAATGGGATAAATCAGACAGGTAGGGAAAGGGGGAAGGGAGGGGGGAGGGACAGGGACAGCCTCCACCTTGGTGGTTTTAGGAACTTGGACAGGTTGTTTTTCCGGTCCTGCCATGTTTACTGAAATCTTGGAAACAAGAACTCTTTATGTTGGGGGAGGAAGTAAGTCTTTTATATATGTTGGCTTCTTAGTGGCAATGTCAATCCACACATGAATTTAAGGGATCAGATCAGGATGTCCTGGTTCCCCTTTCTAAGCAGGCTCCGACAGTGGCACTCGGATCTCGGTGCACCTCGAAATGTTGTAGCTACTGTCCATTCCCAGAAAGAAAGCATCTCCGACCACCGGCAAGTTCAACAGAAAAAGTTTTATTTTCTGCACAGGGTCTGTCAGCCCTCTTGAGAGGAGACTGAGCAGCCCCCAGTTGAATTTTCCAAAGGTTTTTATACTTGTGCAATGTGCAGGTGTGCAAGCAGGCAGAGTAGAGAAGTGGGGTGTTGCGGTTAGCCATTCTTAGTTGAACAAAAACTGCTCTTGTTCTCAAAAGCCTTCTGAACATCCATTTCCTTTGGGACATTCCCTTGGGCTACGTCTGCACGGCCTACCACCCCAATATCAGCTAGTTCATTGACAGTTCATAGCTACTTTATTTACCTTTCATGGTGGCTTCTGTCAGTTCAGAATGGCTTCACCATTATCAAGGCTCTTTATGGTTTTCCCAGAGAACCTACATAGCCGCCATGGGGAAACAGGGCCTATGACCCTGGCCAAAATGGTGCCCACCAGTCCAAACACGTGGAAGGGCACTGCCTCGGGAGCTGGTTGATTTAGGCCTGGGAGATAGCCCTGCCTTGTCCCGGCAGCCAAATGTTTCCCTTTTACCCTCCGTTCCCTTTGCCTTTCTCCTGGTTTTTAAAACAAGCTGCTTGAGCCCTATAACACTGAGCAGGACTTTTTTGTAACATTTAATTAAAATGTATCTGGCACCAAAATTATATATTATAAATATGACAATTTGGTTATATTTTTGAAAATTTGTACTTTTAAAATATACTTTGGTTGTTATATATATTGATAACAATGAAAGTAAAGAATAAAAACAAAAAAAATATTATTTCCTGCATTGAAAACTTCAGGTGTTCTAGGGTTAGTGTTCTACCAGTGTAGGTTTGTTCCTTGTTACTGGCTGGTTTTCCGTTGCTCAGTCTTAAGACAAAGGCGTTCGGAAGCCTAGCCTGGGTAACCCTTACTTTTCGGCTTTCAGTGGTGTTTCTTCACGCACTTTTGGGGACAGCTCTTAATATAGCTCAGCTGCCATGATGTTCCAGCCAGAAATTCCTATTTTCCTAAAGGTTCCCTGAGCTGCCAGATGCCCCTTCCCTTCAGAGATTTGAGAGTCTGCTCCTGCCAGCAGGCATCTTGGAAGGCTGTGGGGCCATCCCAAGCAGTGGTCCTCCTAGCTTATTGTCTAGAAAATGGTTGGACCTAAAGTCGCCCACAGTGACTGCTCTTTGACCCTTTGTCTATGGTGGGGGCACCTGTCAGAGGCATCAGTTTAATAGCACACCAGGGGTCTGCTCTGAAGCGGGGTTATTGACCTTGAGGCAGCAAGCTCTAAATAGCCTTGTTTTGTGCTTTCCAGATGGGACTTAGCAGCTTCATACTCAGGAATTGCCCCCTTGCATGAATCCTGTCCAATTGGGATAGAGTTGACACAGAGGCTAGACAAACAAAAGCTGATACACTATGCAACTTTATTTGAGAAAGGAGAATGGTGGCCAGAGAATGGCACACTTTTCCTTCCAACCCTGATTCACCTGGAACAGTTCTGTAGAGTGATGGGAAATGGGCGGAGATGCCAGAATTTAGAGCATTTCTCCTTTTGAGGAGCAGTAGAGACCTTCATCCCCAGTGCACACAGGAACCCCTAAGGCAGGCGTCCTCAAACTGTGGCCCGTGGGGCACATGTGGCCTGACGACATTTATTCCACCCTCAGGGTGTTTTTGCTGCCTCTGCCTGTCCTGCTTAGCAGCCGGCTCGTGCAGTGTGCATAGGAACTTGTTCATAGGTTTTTTAAAAACTATAGTCTGACCCTCCAATGATCTGAGGGACAGAACTGGCCCCCTAGGTAAACAGTTTGAGGACCCCTGCCCTAAGGGATCCTGGACTTAGGGGTTACTATTCTCGCAGCCCTGACACACCCCTGATCATTCTACCCATAGTAGAGGCACCAGGGAAATTTGGTCCCTGGGTAATTTACCAGCCTTTTATTCAAATTGAAACCAAGAAAATTAAAAATGACTTAGGCAGTTACTCTACTTTTGATTACTGTTGACTCCCCCTGTAGTACCCCAATATTACCATTTAACTCTATAACGCTGAGCATATTTCCATAACATATAAAGAAATGTATATATTAATAGATAGATAGATAAACAGACAGATAAATAGATAGATAACTTTGAAAATAAAGAATAAAAACAAAAACATTTTCCCAAAATTGAAAATTGAGCCATTATACGGTTAAAAAGGATGGGTCTTATCAGCAGGTGTAAGACCTTAGGATCATAAATGAAGCAGTGATCCCACTGCACCTAGTAGTGCCCAAACCCTGTGCCCTCCTAGGGAAATTGTGAATGCTTTAATCCCCGTTCCTGTACTTAGAGTGAACAAACACATGCCTGATAATCCTAAGTATACTTATTTCTTGTGACACTCACCTAACTTGAAGGGAACTACCTCCTCCGAATCTTAGACTTGTCTCACTTAAACTCTTCAACCTTTTGTCTTTTTGTTTGTTTTTCCAGAAGTTCTCAGGTTACCAAGGCCTCCAAACCAAGTGTGCCAGCTGTAGGACCACGATTTCCTGAACAACCTCAACTTTATCCATCCTGGGACCTGAGTGGACAATCCCTTCTGAGCCCCATTTGCCCCTTTTGCAGCAGGAAGTACTTAGAGATGTCGTCGCCCAGTACCCCAAAGATTTGGGTCCATACCTCTTCAGGGGGCAAATGTTAGGTAGCTATCCTAGGGACTGGGGTGTCCATTATGCATGCCCAGAGGGCCAAGGTAGCAGCCCAAGAAGGAGTGGCACACTGTGCGTGCTCAGAGGTTCAGGTTTCCGGCCAGGAAGAGGAGGTACACCTGGGTGAGTGCTGCAACTTGATTGACCCACCAATGCCAAGTAAATTAAATTCAGCTGCTGGGGTTGACCAGGGTTGCCCACCATGCCTCCCTAATGCTCATAAAACCCACTTGGATGACAATCAGGCTTCTACATGCATTCTTTCTCACGCAGAGCAGAGGACCAAGGTCTGTCTGTCCCCAGAGAGATCTGACAAACCCAGGAAGGCTCTTTGGAGGCAGCAGAACTGGACATGAATGGCTGGTGGATACTGTTCAGATGCAGGACTTTCTACTTAGAAGGGTCTAATCCAGCCTGAGATGATCCTTGAATGAGTCCTCTGCCCAGATCTTTTTTTTTTTTTAACGTTTTATTAGGGGCTCATACAACACTAAACACATTCTATGCATACATCAGTTGTGTAAAGCACATTTGTACATTCATTTCCCTCATTCTCAAAATATCCACTCTCCACCCAAGCCCATGGCCTCAGCTCCTCATTCCCATCCCCACCCCCCATGTGCGCTACCCCTCGCTCATCAATCCTTGGTAATTTACTAATTTTTGTCATATCTTGCACTGTCTGATATCCCCCTTCACCCACTTTTCTGTTGAAGTAAAATGTACATCCTTGTAATCAGTTCCCCGTTTCCAAACTGCCCTCCCGCTTACCCTCTCAGTGTCTTCACTCATAATACTGGTCCTAAAGGACTCATCCACCCTGGATTCCCTGTGTTTCCAGTTGCTATCTGTACCAGTGTACATTATCTGGTCTAGCCAGATTTGTAAGGTAGAATTGGGGTCATGATAATGGGGGGAGAGAAAGCATTTAGCAACTGGAGGAAAGTTGTGTTTCATCATTGCTATCTCGTACCTAGTCTTGGCTCATCTCCTCTCTGAGACCCTTCTGTAAGGTATTGTCCAGTGGTCTGGAAATGGGCTTTGGGTCTCTACCAAGCACTCTTCTCATTCCCAATAAGATGTTTTTGTTCTGATGATGCCTGACACCTGATCCCTTCGAAACCTCGTGATCTCATAGGCTGGTGTGATTATTCCATGTGGGCTTTGTTGCTTCTGAGCTAGGTGGCCGCTTGTTTACATTCAAGCTTTTAAGACCTCAGACGCTATATCTTTTGACAGCTGGGCACCATCAGCTTTGTCTTCAGTGTACCTGTGGGGAAGGTGAGCACCATAGAATGCCAGTTTAATAGAACAAAGTATTCTTGCAATGAGGGAGTATTTGAGTGGAGGCCCAGAGTCCATCTGCTACCTTAATACGAAACCTATAAATATATGGACGTAGGTCTATTTCCCCATGCTCATATATGAATATATTTACATATGGACATACTTTTTAAAAGACCTCTATAACAGGCCCTTGCTTCCTCGCTTGCTCTTCTATTTCCGTTTCATTTTCCTCTTGTGCCCACTGCCATGCTCAGTCTTCCTTTGGGTTTCAGTAATTCTTCTTGGTTCCATTACCCTTGATCCCACCCTACCAGGCCTCCTACATCTACCTCACCACGGATATGCATGACTTCCTGTTCTCTTGTTTCTGGGTTTCTTAACACCGCTTCCTTTACGCCCACCTCCCTCTTTCCCATGCCCCACACCCCAGAAGTGTTGGTCCTGGGTTTTGTCCTCCAGATTGGACATCCAGCCTATCTAATTTAGACAGACCAGAAAAGGTAATAACATGCACAAAACCAAGACAAGCAACCCAAAAAAACCAAGACAACAAAAATCCAATGACACTAAAAGAAAACAAAACTAACCAAGAAAGAAAAGCTCATAGTTAGTACAAGGACTGTGTGGTGAACTTTAGGAGTGTTTTCCAGTCCAGTCTGTTGGGGCACCAAGCCCTGACCACAAAGTCCACCTTTGGTATTCCCCGGGGACTTTGATGCTCCGTTTTCTTTCTCTTCCGCTGCACTCCCTTAGTGTCATGCCTCGATGTAGCAAGATCAGTTCGGGCGCAGTTCCCACACTGTGTCTCCAGTGTTGTCCCCTCTAGGGCAATGGGACTTTGAGGGACGTTTCTCATCGTGGGGCTGCCCATGTGGTCTTTTCTGTGGACTGGCTTCTCTGATTGGGAACATCATCCTCAAGGTATAGTGGGCCAGGATGTGCTCCATTCTCCCCTCCTCCCCCTTGTTCTGCTCTGTGTTCTCTGATCAGATATGTCCCTCTCCGCGAGCTGCAGCTCCGGTGCCATCCTGTGAAATACAATCTTTGGGGGCTGCAAGGAGGTGGGAGGGGGGGCATCAGCTCAGATCTTTTGAGAGTCCAGGAGATATTGACTTCTCGATGGGCACAGTTCTGTGGGGCACCGTGCTCTTGGTCCAGACGCTGGTTGTGAATATGACTTTGTTGTTAACCAGTTTTTGTCTCTGGGTCAACTCCTGTGTGTTTTTGAGGGAGTTTTCTCATCTGGAAAGTAAATGTACTGGATTATCCAGAAGCCCATGTCAGCAAGTTATTGAGAGGGGTTAATCAGAGACTGTTTCATATAGTGTGTATCTGCGCGCTGCATTTGAGACCTGGGGTGGCAATTATGAGCTCAGAATAGAGATGGTGTCCAGTAGGTGACAGACGTGGCTCCATATTGAAACAGGAAGCCCACTGTGGAGATTTGGTCCTTCCGTTGATGGCCACCGGCCACCTAGTCTTCTCCTGCTATAACTGCTTCACTGACTCAGCAGCTGAGCCAGGAGCCAGTGCCATCATAACCAGGTGGCTAACTGGGAGAAAGGGCAGATAGATATTTGTTATCTTGTTGTCTTGGGAAGCCCACCTAACCTCCATGCAAACATTCTGGTGTGAGTTATCTGTGGAAGGAATCATAGGCTCACAGTAATACACATCTTTCTTTTTGTAAATGTGCCCGTATTCCTTTCTGAACCTGAGAAGGTGGCCCCTGTGTCCACCAAGAAATTTACTGCCTGGCCTATATGGAGTGTTAGCCTGGGTATTGGCGGCGAAGTGAAACAGAGCCCTGACCCCTTCATGCAGCTCTTCAAGCCTTATTGTCGCTTGCTTGGTTCTTTCTCGTTGCAGATGAGGCCCGTCCACTCTTGTGGAGGGTCGTGGACCTCTCCTGGGGTTTTCAAGGCACTGATTTTTCCAGTGTCCTTCTTTCCTGCAGTAGGCACATTGATCCTTCCCCATGGCTTGGCAGTGCCCACAGGTTAGTCTCTCCGTGAGTGGGCCATGCTCTCCTTTTCCTGAGTCTCTGGGGTCTCTCATGGCAATTCCTAGTATTTTAGCTAGTTTCCTTGTCTCTGTCGTGCTAGGGTCATCTCGGTTGTTATATACTCAATGAACCACTTGTATCAAATCACTAAGATTTTTCCCTTGAACCCTTCCCACTTCTTTTTCAGGTCTGAGGCAGACTGACTGAGTCATAAAGGCAATATTTATTGCCCTCCTGTTCTCGGGGCCTCCGGGCTGTTAGGGGTATAAAGCCTGTAGGTTTCCATCAACCACTCTAGAAAGGCAGGCGGACATTCTCTTAGCCTGAAAATTCTCACTGACCTTAGATAAATTTATAGGTTTCCTAGCTCTTCCGCAGAGGGTCATGTAAGAGCAATGGGTGATACGTGGTAAAGCCCTCTGGGCCTTGCTAGGAATTGAGATCCCACATTGTTGGTGTAGTGGCCAAAAGAGTTTCTCTCAAGTGGGGAGTGCCCGCTCGCTGACCATCAGGTTCACTGACTGCTTACTGGGCCTCTGTCTGGAAGGGCTGCCCTCCTCCGTTGTGAACAGCACCTGGAGAAGTTGTTGGCAAGCATTCCAGGTGGGCTGATGAGTATGGAAGTCATACCAGTACTAGTGTGTGGGGGGGCTGCTTGTTAAGGGTGGGGGTGAGATTGGGGGGCCGGTGGGGGAGGGAGTGACTCAATAAGGGCCTGTTAGAAGTTTTCTATTTCTGGACCCTAGAAACCTTATAGGGCGGGGGTTGAAAGAAAGGGTTTGAAGCCAGCTCTCCCACTCCCAGAGTTCTCCTGCAAAATGGGATAAAGCCGATTAGGGGAGAGTGATGGGGAGGGGAGGGGAGGGGAGGGGTGGGGGAGGGATGGGGGAGGGGAGGGGTGATGGAGGGGAGGGGTGGGGGAGGGTGATGGGGAGGGATGGCCTCCACCTATGTGGTTTTGGGAACTTGGACCATTTGTTTTTCCGGTCCTTCCATGTTTCCTGAAACTTGGAAACAAGGGCCCTTTCTTTACGGGAGGGAGTAAGTCTTTTATATTTGCAGGCTTCTTAGTGGCAATGTCAGCCCACACTTGAAGTAACGGGATCAGATCGGGATATCCTGGTTCCCTTTAACCATAACTATGAACTCTTAGTAATAGGGGATGGGAAAACTAGTCTTGCGTGGGTCAATCAGGGACTCCTTCTGCCCCATCACTTTTAAACAAATTGTAGAGTCTCCAAGCTTTTGGGTTGAAACCACATCCTCTTGGTGAATGCCGAGAGCAGGGGTCCTCAAACTACAACCTGTGGGCCACATGCAGACAGCCGAGGACGCTGATCCTTTCTGTCGGGTGTATGTGCCCCATTTATTTTTTTTTTGAACTTCAAATCAAGATGTGCAGTGTGCACATGAATTTGTTCGTAATATTTGATTTTTGAAACTATAGTCTTTCCTTCAAAAGGCCTGAGGGATAGTGAACTGGCCCCCTGGGTAAACAGTTTAAGGACCCCTGTCCTAAGGTATCCTGGACTTAGGGGTTATTAATCTCCCAGCCCTGAAACATCCCTGAACATTCTACCCGTTGTAGGAGGCACCATGGGAATTTGGACCCCGGGTAATTTACAAGTCTTTACTCCAATTGAACCCAAGAAAATTCAAAATGGCTTAGGCAGGTACTCTATTTTGGTCACATTTGACTCGTCCTGCACTAGCCCACTATTTCCATTTAACTCTATAACGCGAAGCATGATGTTTTCATAACATTAAAAAATGTATATATTAATACATATATATATATTTATAACTATGAAAGACCACAACAAAAAGAAAATTTTTCCAAAAATTAAAATTGAAGCGTTATAGGGTTAAAAAGAAGGATGGGTCTTATCAGCGGGTCCAAGACCTTAGCATCATAAATGAATCAGTGATCCGACTGCACCTAGTAGTGCCCAAACCTGTGCCCTCCTAGGGGAAAGTGTGAATGCTTTTATCCCTCTTCCTGTACTTCCAATGAACAAACACACATGTCTGGTAATCCTAAGATTATTTTTGTTTCCTGT
Organism: Tenrec ecaudatus; assembly: GCF_050624435.1. Lineage (NCBI taxonomy): Eukaryota > Metazoa > Chordata > Mammalia > Afrosoricida > Tenrecidae > Tenrec > Tenrec ecaudatus. The sequence continues at coordinate 187,844 of NW_027459072.1, read as the reverse complement.
GACACTCACCTAATTTCAAGGCCACTGCCACCTCACAAGCTTAGCCTTGTCGTAGTCAAACTGTTCACCTTTTAGACCGTTTGTTTTTCTCAGAAGTTATCGGGTGATTAAAGCTTCTGAACCAAGTGTGCCAGGTCCACGACTACCATCTCCTGGACCACCTCAACCTTATCCATCCTGGATAAAGTTGCCCTCAATGGACAACCCCTCCCAGCAGTGTAGGAAGGGTATGGACCCAAAGCCCCACCTCGCCCCTTTTGCCAGCAGGAAGCAGCTAGAGATGTCGTCGCCCAGTACCCCCAAAGATTTGGGTCCATATCTCTTCAGGGGGGCAAATGTTAGGTAGCTATGCTAGGGACTGGGGCATCCGTTATGCATGCCCATAGGGCCAAGATAAGAGCCCAGTTAGGAGAGGCACCCTGTGCATGCTCAGAGGTCCAGATTTCTGGCCATGAAGGGGAGGTCACCTGGGTGGTTCCTGTACCTGGATTGACCAATCTAGGCCATGTAAATTCAATTCAGCCACTGGGGTCGGCCAGACTTGCCCACCACGCCTCCCTACGCTCATAAAACTCTCTTGAGTGCAGACCAGGCTTCTGCATGATTTCTCTCTCACTCAGGAAGGCTCTTTGGAGGCAGCTGTGCTGCACATGAGTGGCTGGTGGATACTGTTCAGATGCATGGCTTTCTGCTTGCAAGGGTTTTTGTCTCAGCTGACTGTAAGGGAGGAGGTAGTACGTCTGGATCACAGAGTATCCATGTCCACAAACGAGGCTGCTCATTCCACAGTCCTGGAAGTGCTTTATGAAAACCCTCTGCTTTGCAATGTCACTCTTTGTAGATTAGAGTGGGAGGGGCTGGGACCAAGGTATGCTGCCTCTTACTCCCAGTTGCAGGTTTCTGGATGCTGATTGTATCTCTTACAGCATCAGTTAGTGGGCTTGTTGTCTGCCTCAGGCTTTGTTCACGGAGATCCTCCAGCTAGTTGGTGGTGTGTGCGCATGAGCAGAGACTTCCTGCCAATCCCCCATGAGTAGTAGAGCTCCCATGGTGTGGACTCCATGAAAGCCTTGCCCCAGGCAGCATGCTTACAAAGGAGGGTGGGCCCTGCAGGACAGAGGACCATTCCCCCTGTGGAATGGCCTCAGAGATCCACCTCCCTCTCTGGCCAGCTGCTGGGGCTGTGGGTCCTAAGCATCATGGCTGACTCAATAATAGACACAGGGTGAGGCGACTCCAGTAGCTGTTTTGACTGGTCTAATCCAGCCTGAGATCATCCTTGCATGAGCCCCTGCCAAGATTATTTTTGTTTCTTTTATGATCTTTTCATTAGTGGCTCCTACAACACTAACCACCATCCATAAATACATCATCTGTTTGAAGCCCATCTGTACATTAATTGCCCTCCTTATTCACAAAATATCCACTCTCCACCCAAGCCCCTGGCCTCAGCTCCTCATTTTTCCCCCCTCAATGCCCGCCACCCATCCCTCATCAATCCTTGGAAATGTACTAATTCTTCTGTCATATTTTCACCCACCTTTCTTTTGAGGTCAATGAAGATCCTTGTAATCGGTTCCCACTTTCCATCCTGCCCTTCCTCCACCCTCCCAGTATCTCCACTCATAACACTGGTAAAGGGCCCATCCACTCTGGATTCCCCGTGTTTGAAATTCCTATCGGTACTAGAATACCTTCTCTAGTTTGGCCAGATTAGTATGGTAGAACTGGGATCATGATAGTGGGGCAAGAGAAAGCATTAAGAACTAGAGGAAAGTTGTGTTTCATCTTTGCTGTCTCATACCCTGTATTCTTTAATCTCCACTCTGAGATCCTTCTGTAAGGGGATGTCCAGTGCACTGCAAATAGGTTTTGGGTCTATACCCGGCAGTCCCCTCTCATTCTCCATGATAAGATTTTTTTGTTCTCATGATACCTGTTGCCTTATCCCTTTAAAACTTTGTGATCACACAGGCTGGTATGCTTTCTCCATGTGGGCTCTGTTGCTTCAGAGCCAGATGGCTGTTTCTTTACCCTCAGGCCTTTAAGACCCCACACGCTATATCTTTAGGTAGCTGGACACCATCGGCTTTCTTCACCACATTTGCTTATGCAGCCGCTTTGTGGTCAGTGATTGTGTAGGGAAGGTGAGCATCTTAGAATGCCAATTTAATAGAACAGTGTTATTGCAATGAGGGAGTCCTTGAGCGGAGGCCCTATGTCCATCTGCTACCTTAATACTAAATCTATAAACATATGGACATAGATCTATTTCCCCATGCCCCTTTGTAAATATATGTACATATGTACATGCCTTTATTTAGACGTCTATAACTGGCCCTTGCTTCCCAGCTCACTCTTCTATACTCTTTGATTTTCCTCTTGTGCCCACTGTCATGCTCAGTCTTCCTTTGGGTTTCAGTAATTCCTCTTGGTTACATTACCTTTGATCACGCCCTACCAGGCCTCCTACATCCCCCTCACTATCGTTTTCCATCACTTGTTGTACCCTTGTCTCTGGGTTTCTTTACAGCACTTCCTTTCCCCCCACCGTGCTCACTCCCATGCCCAATGGAAAGGGCCGGTCACATGTTTACTCCTCCAGATTGTTCATCCAGCCTCTCTTAATTAGACAGACCTGTAAAGGTAATAACATGCACAAAACAAGACTGAGCTAAACCAAGCAGCAAAAAGAAAAAAAAAACAAACAAAAATGAAAACAAAACCCAACCCAAATCCAATGACACTAAAAGAAAACAACACTAACCAGAAAGAAAAGTACAAGGACTGTGTGGTGAACTTTAGGAGTGTTTTCCAGTCCAGTCTGTGGGGGCACCGAACCCTGACCACAAAGTCCACCTTTGGCATTCCCCGGGGACTTTGATGCTCCGTTTTCTTACTCTTCCGCTGCACTCTCTTAGTGTCATGCATCGAAGTGGCAGGATCAGTTCGGGCGCAGTTCCCACACTGTGTGTCCAGTGTTGTCCCCTCTAAGGCTATGGGTCTTTGAGGGACGTTTCTCATCGTGGGGCTGCCCATGTGGTCTTCTCTGTGGATTGGCTTCTCTGATTGGGAACATCATCCTCAAGGTGTATTGGGCCAGGGTGTGCTCCATTCTCCCCTCCTCCCCCTTGTTCTGCCCTGTGTTCACTGATCAGATATGTCCCTCTCCGCGAGCTGCAGATCCGGTGCCATCCTGTGAAATACAATCTTTTGGGGCTGCAAGGATGTGGGGGGGTGGGTATCAGCTCAGATCTTTTGAGAGTCCAGGAGATATTGACTTCTCGATGGGCACAGTTCTGTGGGGCACCGTGCTCTTGGTCCAGACGCTGGTTGTGAATATGACTTTGTTGTTAACCAGTTGTGTGTCTCTGGGTCAACTCCCGTGTGTTTTTGAGTGAGTTTTCTAATCTGCAAAGTAAATGTACAGGATTATCCAGACTCCCATGTCAGCAAGTTATCGAGAGGGGTTAATCAGAGACTGTTTCATATAGTGTGTACCTGCGCGCCGCATTCTAGACCTGCGATGGCAATTATGAGCTCAGGATAGAGATGGTGTCCAGCAGGTAACATACGTGGCTCCATATTGAAACAGGAAGCCCACTGTGGAGATTTGGTCCTTCTGTTGATGGCCACCGGCCACCTAGTCTTCTCCTGCTATAACTGCTTCACTGGCTCAGCAGCTGAGCCAGAAGCCAGTGATATCATAACCAGGTGGCTAACTGGGCCAAAGGGCTGATAGATATTTGTTATTTTGTTGTCTTGGGAAACCCACCTACCCTCCATGCAAACCTTCTGGTGTGAGTTATCTGTGGAAGGAATCATAGGCTCACAGTAATTCACATCTTTCTTCTTGAAAATGTGCCCATATTCCTTTCTGAACCTGACAAGGTGGCCCCTGTGTCCACCAAGAAATTTACTGCCTGGCCTCCTACTTGGAGAGTTAGCCTGGGCTTTTGGCGGCGAAGTGAAACAGAGCCCTGACCCCTTCATTGAGCTTCTTCAAGCATTATTGTCTCTTGCTTGGGTCTTTCTACGTGCAGATGAGGCCCATCCACTCTAGTGGAGGGTCGTGCACCTCTCCTCGGGTTTTCAAGGCACTGATTTTTCCAGTGTCCTTCTTTCCTGCAGTAGGCACATTGGTCCTTCCCCATGGCTTGGCGGTGCCCACAGGTTAGTCTCTCCGTGAGTGGGCCATGCTCTCCTTTTCCTGAGTCTCTGGGGTCTCTCATGGCAATTCCTAGTATTTTAGCTAGCTTCTTTGTCTCTGTCGTGCTAGGGTCATCTCTGTTGTTATACACTCAATGAGCCACTTGTACCAAATCGCTAAGATTTTTCCCTTCAAACCCTTCCCACTTCTTTGTCATGTCTGAGGCAGACTGACTGAGTAATAAAGGCAATACTTATTGCCCTCCTGTTTTCAGTGCCTCCGGGCCGTTAGGGGTATAAAGCCCGTAGGCTTCCCTCAGCCACTCTAGAAAGGCAGGCGGATATTCTCTTATAGGAACCTGAAAATTCTCACTGACCTTAGATAAATTCATAGGTTTCCTAGCTCTTCTGCAGAGGGTCATGTAAGAGCAATGGTTGATACCTGGTAAAGTCCTCTGGGCCTTGCTAGGAATTGAGATCCCACATTGTTGGTGTAGTGGCCAAAAGAGTTTCTCCCAAGTGGGGAGTGCCCGCTCGCTGACCATCAGGTTCACTGACTGCTTACTGGGCCTCTGTCTGGAAGGGCTACCCTCCTCCGTTGTGAACAGCACCTGGAGAAGTTGTTGGCAAGCATTCCAGGTGGGCTGATGAGTATGGAAGTCATACCAGTACTAGTGTGTGTGTGGGGCTGCTTGTTAGGGGTGGGGGTGAGTTTGGGGGGCCGGTGGGGGAGGGAGTGACTCAATAAGGGCCTGTTAGAAGTTTTCTATTTCTGGACCCTAGAAACCTTATAGGGCGGGGGTTGAAAGAAAGGGTTTGAAGCCAGCTCTCCCACTCCCAGAGTTCTCCTGCAAAATGGGATAAAGCCGATTAGGGGAGAGTGATGGGGAGGGGAGGGGAGGGGAGGTGTGGGGGAGGGGTGAGGGAGGGGAGGGGTGGGGGAGGGTGATGTGGAGGGATGGCCTCCACCTATGTGGTTTTGGGAACTTGGACCGTTTGTTTTTCCGGTCCTTCCATGTTTCCTGAAACCTTGGAAACAAGGGCCCTTTCTTTGCGGGAGGGAGTAAGTCTTTTATATTTGCAGGCTTCTTAGTGGCAATGTCAGCCCACACTTGAAGTAACAGGATCAGATCGGGATATCCTGGTTCCCTTTAAACATAACTATGAACTCTTAGTAATAGGGGGTGGGAAAACTAGTCTTGCGTGGGTCAATCAGGGACTCCTTCTGCCCCATCACTTTTAAACAAATTGTAGAGTCTCCAAGCTTTTGGGTTGAAACCACATCCTCTTGGTGAATGCCGAGAGCAGGGGTCCTCAAACTACAACCTGTGGGCCACATGCAGACAGCCGAGGACGTTGATCCTTTCTGCCGGGTGTATGTGCCCCATTTATTTTTTTTTTTGAACTTCAAATCAAGATGTGCAGTGTGCACATGAATTTGTTCGTAATATTTGTTTTTTTAAACTATAGTCTTTCCTTCAAAAGGCCTGAGGGATAGTGAACTGGCCCCCTGGGTAAACAGTTTAAGGACCCCTGCCCTAAGGTATCCTGGACTTAGGGGTTATTAATCTCCCAGCCCTGAAACATCCCTGAACATTCTACCCGTTGTAGGAGGCACCATGGGAATTTGGACCCCGGGTAATTTACAAGCCTTTACTCCAATTGAACCCACGAAAATTCAAAATGGCTTAGGCATTTACTCTATTTTGGTCACTTTTGACTCGTCATGCAATAGCCCATTATTTCCATTTAACTCTATAACGCGAAGCATGATGTTTTCATAACATTAAAAATGTATATATTAATACATATATATATATATATTTATAACTATGAAAGTCCACAACAAAAAGAAAATTTTTTCCCAAAATTAAAATTGAAGCGTTATAGGGTTAAAAAGAAGGATGGGTCTTATCAGCGGGTCCAAGACCTTAGCATCATAAATGAATCAGTGATCCGACTGCACCTAGTAGTGCCCAAACCTGTGCCCTCCTAGGGGAAAGTGTGAATGCTTTTATCCCTCTTCCTGTACTTCCAATGAACAAACACACATGTCTGGTAATCCTAAGATTATTTTTGTTTCCTGTGACACTCACCTAATTTCAAGGCCACTGCCACCTCACAAGCTTAGCCTTGTCGTAGTCAAACTGTTCACCTTTTAGACCGTTTGTTTTTCTCAGAAGTTATCGGGTGATTAAAGCTTCTGAACCAAGTGTGCCAGGTCCACGACTACCATCTCCTGGACCACCTCAACCTTATCCATCCTGGATAAAGTTGCCCTCAATGGACAACCCCTCCCAGCAGTGTAGGAAGGGTATGGACCCAAAGCCCCACCTCGCCCCTTTTGCCAGCAGGAAGCAGCTAGAGATGTCGTCGCCCAGTACCCCCAAAGATTTGGGTCCATATCTCTTCAGGGGGGCAAATGTTAGGTAGCTATGCTAGGGACTGGGGCATCCGTTATGCATGCCCATAGGGCCAAGATAAGAGCCCAGTTAGGAGAGGCACCCTGTGCATGCTCAGAGGTCCAGATTTCTGGCCATGAAGGGGAGGTCACCTGGGTGGTTCCTGTACCTGGATTGACCAATCTAGGCCATGTAAATTCAATTCAGCCACTGGGGTCGGCCAGACTTGCCCACCACGCCTCCCTACGCTCATAAAACTCTCTTGAGTGCAGACCAGGCTTCTGCATGATTTCTCTCTCACTCAGGAAGGCTCTTTGGAGGCAGCTGTGCTGCACATGAGTGGCTGGTGGATACTGTTCAGATGCATGGCTTTCTGCTTGCAAGGGTTTTTGTCTCAGCTGACTGTAAGGGAGGAGGTAGTACGTCTGGATCACAGAGTATCCATGTCCACAAACGAGGCTGCTCATTCCACAGTCCTGGAAGTGCTTTATGAAAACCCTCTGCTTTGCAATGTCACTCTTTGTAGATTAGAGTGGGAGGGGCTGGGACCAAGGTATGCTGCCTCTTACTCCCAGTTGCAGGTTTCTGGATGCTGATTGTATCTCTTACAGCATCAGTTAGTGGGCTTGTTGTCTGCCTCAGGCTTTGTTCACGGAGATCCTCCAGCTAGTTGGTGGTGTGTGCGCATGAGCAGAGACTTCCTGCCAATCCCCCATGAGTAGTAGAGCTCCCATGGTGTGGACTCCATGAAAGCCTTGCCCCAGGCAGCATGCTTACAAAGGAGGGTGGGCCCTGCAGGACAGAGGACCATTCCCCCTGTGGAATGGCCTCAGAGATCCACCTCCCTCTCTGGCCAGCTGCTGGGGCTGTGGGTCCTAAGCATCATGGCTGACTCAATAATAGACACAGGGTGAGGCGACTCCAGTAGCTGTTTTGACTGGTCTAATCCAGCCTGAGATCATCCTTGCATGAGCCCCTGCCAAGATTATTTTTGTTTCTTTTATGATCTTTTCATTAGTGGCTCCTACAACACTAACCACCATCCATAAATACATCATCTGTTTGAAGCCCATCTGTACATTAATTGCCCTCCTTATTCACAAAATATCCACTCTCCACCCAAGCCCCTGGCCTCAGCTCCTCATTTTTCCCCCCTCAATGCCCGCCACCCATCCCTCATCAATCCTTGGAAATGTACTAATTCTTTTGTCATATTTTCACCCACCTTTCTTTTGAGGTCAATGAAGATCCTTGTAATCGGTTCCCACTTTCCATCCTGCCCTTCCTCCACCCTCCCAGTATCTCCACTCATAACACTGGTAAAGGGCCCATCCACTCTGGATTCCCCGTGTTTGAAATTCCTATCGGTACTAGAATACCTTCTCTAGTTTGGCCAGATTAGTATGGTAGAACTGGGATCATGATAGTGGGGCAAGAGAAAGCATTAAGAACTAGAGGAAAGTTGTGTTTCATCTTTGCTGTCTCATACCCTGTATTCTTTAATCTCCACTCTGAGATCCTTCTGTAAGGGGATGTCCAGTGCACTGCAAATAGGTTTTGGGTCTATACCCGGCAGTCCCCTCTCATTCTCCATGATAAGATTTTTTTGTTCTCATGATACCTGTTGCCTTATCCCTTTAAAACTTTGTGATCACACAGGCTGGTATGCTTTCTCCATGTGGGCTCTGTTGCTTCAGAGCCAGATGGCTGTTTCTTTACCCTCAGGCCTTTAAGACCCCACACGCTATATCTTTAGGTAGCTGGACACCATCGGCTTTCTTCACCACATTTGCTTATGCAGCCGCTTTGTGGTCAGTGATTGTGTAGGGAAGGTGAGCATCTTAGAATGCCAATTTAATAGAACAGTGTTATTGCAATGAGGGAGTCCTTGAGCGGAGGCCCTATGTCCATCTGCTACCTTAATACTAAATCTATAAACATATGGACATAGATCTATTTCCCCATGCCCCTTTGTAAATATATGTACATATGTACATGCCTTTATTTAGACGTCTATAACTGGCCCTTGCTTCCCAGCTCACTCTTCTATACTCTTTGATTTTCCTCTTGTGCCCACTGACATGCTCAGTCTTCCTTTGGGTTTCAGTAATTCCTCTTGGTTACATTACCTTTGATCACGCCCTACCAGGCCTCCTACATCCCCCTCACTATCGTTTTCCATCACTTGTTGTACCCTTGTCTCTGGGTTTCTTTACAGCACTTCCTTTCCCCCCACCGTGCTCACTCCCATGCCCAATGGAAAGGGCCGGTCACATGTTTACTCCTCCAGATTGTTCATCCAGCCTCTCTTAATTAGACAGACCTGTAAAGGTAATAACATGCACAAAACAAGACTGAGCTAAACCAAGCAGCAAAAAGAAAAAAAAAACAAACAAAAATGAAAACAAAACCCAACCCAAATCCAATGACACTAAAAGAAAACAACACTAACCAGAAAGAAAAGTACAAGGACTGTGTGGTGAACTTTAGGAGTGTTTTCCAGTCCAGTCTGTGGGGGCACCGAACCCTGACCACAAAGTCCACCTTTGGCATTCCCCGGGGACTTTGATGCTCCGTTTTCTTACTCTTCCGCTGCACTCTCTTAGTATCATGCATCGAAGTGGCAGGATCAGTTCGGGCGCAGTTCCCACACTGTGTGTCCAGTGTTGTCCCCTCTAAGGCTATGGGTCTTTGAGGGACGTTTCTCATCGTGGGGCTGCCCATGTGGTCTTCTCTGTGGATTGGCTTCTCTGATTGGGAACATCATCCTCAAGGTGTATTGGGCCAGGGTGTGCTCCATTCTCCCCTCCTCCCCCTTGTTCTGCCCTGTGTTCACTGATCAGATATGTCCCTCTCCGCGAGCTGCAGATCCGGTGCCATCCTGTGAAATACAATCTTTTGGGGCTGCAAGGATGTGGGGGGGTGGGTATCAGCTCAGATCTTTTGAGAGTCCAGGAGATATTGACTTCTCGATGGGCACAGTTCTGTGGGGCACCGTGCTCTTGGTCCAGACGCTGGTTGTGAATATGACTTTGTTGTTAACCAGTTGTGTGTCTCTGGGTCAACTCCCGTGTGTTTTTGAGTGAGTTTTCTAATCTGCAAAGTAAATGTACAGGATTATCCAGACTCCCATGTCAGCAAGTTATCGAGAGGGGTTAATCAGAGACTGTTTCATATAGTGTGTACCTGCGCGCCACATTCTAGACCTGCGATGGCAATTATGAGCTCAGGATAGAGATGGTGTCCAGCAGGTAACATACGTGGCTCCATATTGAAACAGGAAGCCCACTGTGGAGATTTGGTCCTTCTGTTGATGGCCACCGGCCACCTAGTCTTCTCCTGCTATAACTGCTTCACTGGCTCAGCAGCTGAGCCAGAAGCCAGTGATATCATAACCAGGTGGCTAACTGGGCCAAAGGGCTGATAGATATTTGTTATTTTGTTGTCTTGGGAAACCCACCTACCCTCCATGCAAACCTTCTGGTGTGAGTTATCTGTGGAAGGAATCATAGGCTCACAGTAATTCACATCTTTCTTCTTGAAAATGTGCCCATATTCCTTTCTGAACCTGACAAGGTGGCCCCTGTGTCCACCAAGAAATTTACTGCCTGGCCTCCTACTTGGAGAGTTAGCCTGGGCTTTTGGCGGCGAAGTGAAACAGAGCCCTGACCCCTTCATTGAGCTTCTTCAAGCATTATTGTCTCTTGCTTGGGTCTTTCTACGTGCAGATGAGGCCCATCCACTCTAGTGGAGGGTCGTGCACCTCTCCTCGGGTTTTCAAGGCACTGATTTTTCCAGTGTCCTTCTTTCCTGCAGTAGGCACATTGGTCCTTCCCCATGGCTTGGCGGTGCCCACAGGTTAGTCTCTCCGTGAGTGGGCCATGCTCTCCTTTTCCTGAGTCTCTGGGGTCTCTCATGGCAATTCCTAGTATTTTAGCTAGCTTCTTTGTCTCTGTCGTGCTAGGGTCATCTCTGTTGTTATACACTCAATGAGCCACTTGTACCAAATCGCTAAGATTTTTCCCTTCAAACCCTTCCCACTTCTTTGTCATGTCTGAGGCAGACTGACTGAGTAATAAAGGCAATACTTATTGCCCTCCTGTTTTCAGTGCCTCCGGGCCGTTAGGGGTATAAAGCCCGTAGGCTTCCCTCAGCCACTCTAGAAAGGCAGGCGGATATTCTCTTATAGGAACCTGAAAATTCTCACTGACCTTAGATAAATTCATAGGTTTCCTAGCTCTTCTGCAGAGGGTCATGTAAGAGCAATGGTTGATACCTGGTAAAGTCCTCTGGGCCTTGCTAGGAATTGAGATCCCACATTGTTGGTGTAGTGGCCAAAAGAGTTTCTCCCAAGTGGGGAGTGCCCGCTCGCTGACCATCAGGTTCACTGACTGCTTACTGGGCCTCTGTCTGGAAGGTCTACCCTCCTCCGTTGTGAACAGCACCTGGAGAAGTTGTTGGCAAGCATTCCAGGTGGGCTGATGAGTATGGAAGTCATACCAGTACTAGTGTGTGTGGGGGGCTGCTTGTTAGGGGTGGGGGTGAGTTTGGGGGGCCGGTGGGGGAGGGAGTGACTCAATAAGGGCCTGTTAGAAGTTTTCTATTTCTGGACCCTAGAAACCTTATAGGGCGGGGGTTGAAAGAAAGGGTTTGAAGCCAGCTCTCCCACTCCCAGAGTTCTCCTGCAAAATGGGATAAAGCCGATTAGGGGAGAGTGATGGGGAGGGGAGGGGAGGGGAGGTGTGGGGGAGGGGTGAGGGAGGGGAGGGGTGGGGGAGGGTGATGTGGAGGGATGGCCTCCACCTATGTGGTTTTGGGAACTTGGACCGTTTGTTTTTCCGGTCCTTCCATGTTTCCTGAAACCTTGGAAACAAGGGCCCTTTCTTTGCGGGAGGGAGTAAGTCTTTTATATTTGCAGGCTTCTTAGTGGCAATGTCAGCCCACACTTGAAGTAACGGGATCAGATCGGGATATCCTGGTTCCCTTTAAACATAACTATGAACTCTTAGTAATAGGGGGTGGGAAAACTAGTCTTGCGTGGGTCAATCAGGGACTCCTTCTGCCCCATCACTTTTAAACAAATTGTAGAGTCTCCAAGCTTTTGGGTTGAAACCACATCCTCTTGGTGAATGCCGAGAGCAGGGGTCCTCAAACTACAACCTGTGGGCCACATGCAGACAGCCGAGGACGTTGATCCTTTCTGCCGGGTGTATGTGCCCCATTTATTTTTTTTTTGAACTTCAAATCAAGATGTGCAGTGTGCACATGAATTTGTTCGTAATATTTGTTTTTTTAAACTATAGTCTTTCCTTCAAAAGGCCTGAGGGATAGTGAACTGGCCCCCTGGGTAAACAGTTTAAAGACCCCTGCCCTAAGGTATCCTGGACTTAGGGGTTATTAATCTCCCAGCCCTGAAACATCCCTGAACATTCTACCCGTTGTAGGAGGCACCATGGGAATTTGGACCCCGGGTAATTTACAAGCCTTTACTCCAATTGAACCCAAGAAAATTCAAAATGGCTTAGGCAGTTACTCTATTTTGGTCACTTTTGACTCGTCCTGCACTAGCCCATTATTTCCATTTAACTCTATAACGCGAAACATGATGTTTTCATAACATTAAAAATGTATATATTAATACATATATATATATATTTATAACTATGAAAGTCCACAACAAAAAGAAAATTTTTTCCCAAAATTAAAATTGAAGCGTTATAGGGTTAAAAAGAAGGATGGGTCTTATCAGCGGGTCCAAGACCTTAGCATCATAAATGAATCAGTGATCCGACTGCACCTAGTAGTGCCCAAACCTGTGCCCTCCTAGGGGAAAGTGTGAATGCTTTTATCCCTCTTCCTGTACTTCCAATGAACAAACACACATGTCTGGTAATCCTAAGATTATTTTTGTTTCCTGTGATACTCACCTAATTTCAAGGCCACTGCCACCTCACAAGCTTAGCCTTGTCGTAGTCAAACTGTTCACCTTTTAGACCGTTTGTTTTTCTCAGAAGTTATCGGGTGATTAAAGCTTCTGAACCAAGTGTGCCAGGTCCACGACTACCATCTCCTGGACCACCTCAACCTTATCCATCCTGGATAAAGTTGCCCTCAATGGACAACCCCTCCCAGCAGTGTAGGAAGGGTATGGACCCAAAGCCCCACCTCGCCCCTTTTGCCAGCAGGAAGCAGCTAGAGATGTCGTCGCCCAGTACCCCCAAATATTTGGGTCCATATCTCTTCAGGGGGGCAAATGTTAGGTAGCTATGCTAGGGACTGGGGCATCCGTTATGCATGCCCATAGGGCCAAGATAAGAGCCCAGTTAGGAGAGGCACCCTGTGCATGCTCAGAGGTCCAGATTTCTGGCCATGAAGGGGAGGTCACCTGGGTGGTTCCTGTACCTGGATTGACCAATCTAGGCCATGTAAATTCAATTCAGCCACTGGGGTCGGCCAGACTTGCCCACCACGCCTCCCTACGCTCATAAAACTCTCTTGAGTGCAGACCAGGCTTCTGCATGATTTCTCTCTCACTCAGGAAGGCTCTTTGGAGGCAGCTGTGCTGCACATGAGTGGCTGGTGGATACTGTTCAGATGCATGGCTTTCTGCTTGCAAGGGTTTTTGTCTCAGCTGACTGTAAGGGAGGAGGTAGTACGTCTGGATCACAGAGTATCCATGTCCACAAACGAGGCTGCTCATTCCACAGTCCTGGAAGTGCTTTATGAAAACCCTCTGCTTTGCAATGTCACTCTTTGTAGATTAGAGTGGGAGGGGCTGGGACCAAGGTATGCTGCCTCTTACTCCCAGTTGCAGGTTTCTGGATGCTGATTGTATCTCTTACAGCATCAGTTAGTGGGCTTGTTGTCTGCCTCAGGCTTTGTTCACGGAGATCCTCCAGCTAGTTGGTGGTGTGTGCGCATGAGCAGAGACTTCCTGCCAATCCCCCATGAGTAGTAGAGCTCCCATGGTGTGGACTCCATGAAAGCCTTGCCCCAGGCAGCATGCTTACAAAGGAGGGTGGGCCCTGCAGGACAGAGGACCATTCCCCCTGTGGAATGGCCTCAGAGATCCACCTCCCTCTCTGGCCAGCTGCTGGGGATGTGGGTCCTAAGCATCATGGCTGACTCAATAATAGACACAGGGTGAGGCGACTCCAGTAGCTGTTTTGACTGGTCTAATCCAGCCTGAGATCATCCTTGCATGAGCCCCTGCCAAGATTATTTTTGTTTCTTTTATGATCTTTTCATTAGTGGCTCCTACAACACTAACCACCATCCATAAATACATCATCTGTTTGAAGCCCATCTGTACATTAATTGCCCTCCTTATTCACAAAATATCCACTCTCCACCCAAGCCCCTGGCCTCAGCTCCTCATTTTTCCCCCCTCAATGCCCGCCACCCATCCCTCATCAATCCTTGGAAATGTACTAATTCTTTTGTCATATTTTCACCCACCTTTCTTTTGAGGTCAATGAAGATCCTTGTAATCGGTTCCCACTTTCCATCCTGCCCTTCCTCCACCCTCCCAGTATCTCCACTCATAACACTGGTAAAGGGCCCATCCACTCTGGATTCCCCGTGTTTGAAATTCCTATCGGTACTAGAATACCTTCTCTAGTTTGGCCAGATTAGTATGGTAGAACTGGGATCATGATAGTGGGGCAAGAGAAAGCATTAAGAACTAGAGGAAAGTTGTGTTTCATCTTTGCTGTCTCATACCCTGTATTCTTTAATCTCCACTCTGAGATCCTTCTGTAAGGGGATGTCCAGTGCACTGAAAATAGGTTTTGGGTCTATACCCGGCAGTCCCCTCTCATTCTCCATGATAAGATTTTTTTGTTCTCATGATACCTGTTGCCTTATCCCTTTAAAACTTTGTGATCACACAGGCTGGTATGCTTTCTCCATGTGGGCTCTGTTGCTTCAGAGCTAGATGGCTGTTTCTTTACCCTCAGGCCTTTAAGACCCCACACGCTATATCTTTAGGTAGCTGGACACCATCGGCTTTCTTCACCACATTTGCTTATGCAGCCGCTTTGTGGTCAGTGATTGTGTAGGGAAGGTGAGCATCTTAGAATGCCAATTTAATAGAACAGTGTTATTGCAATGAGGGAGTCCTTGAGCGGAGGCCCTATGTCCATCTGCTACCTTAATACTAAATCTATAAACATATGGACATAGATCTATTTCCCCATGCCCATTTGTAAATATATGTACATATGTACATGCCTTTATTTAGACGTCTATAACTGGCCCTTGCTTCCCAGCTCACTCTTCTATACTCTTTGATTTTCCTCTTGTGCCCACTGACATGCTCAGTCTTCCTTTGGGTTTCAGTAATTCCTCTTGGTTACATTACCTTTGATCACGCCCTACCAGGCCTCCTACATCCCCCTCACTATCGTTTTCCATCACTTGTTGTACCCTTGTCTCTGGGTTTCTTTACAGCACTTCCTTTCCCCCCACCGTGCTCACTCCCATGCCCAATGGAAAGGGCCGGTCACATGTTTACTCCTCCAGATTTTTCATCCAGCCTCTCTTAATTAGACAGACCTGTAAAGGTAATAACATGCACAAAACAAGACTGAGCTAAACCAAGCAGCAAAAAGAAAAAAAAAACAAACAAAAATGAAAACAAAACCCAACCCAAATCCAATGACACTAAAAGAAAACAACACTAACCAGAAAGAAAAGTACAAGGACTGTGTGGTGAACTTTAGGAGTGTTTTCCAGTCCAGTCTGTGGGGGCACCGAACCCTGACCACAAAGTCCACCTTTGGCATTCCCCGGGGACTTTGATGCTCCGTTTTCTTACTCTTCCGCTGCACTCTCTTAGTGTCATGCATCGAAGTGGCAGGATCAGTTCGGGCGCAGTTCCCACACTGTGTGTCCAGTGTTGTCCCCTCTAAGGCTATGGGTCTTTGAGGGACGTTTCTCATCGTGGGGCTGCCCATGTGGTCTTCTCTGTGGATTGGCTTCTCTGATTGGGAACATCATCCTCAAGGTGTATTGGGCCAGGGTGTGCTCCATTCTCCCCTCCTCCCCCTTGTTCTGCCCTGTGTTCACTGATCAGATATGTCCCTCTCCGCGAGCTGCAGATCCGGTGCCATCCTGTGAAATACAATCTTTTGGGGCTGCAAGGATGTGGGGGGGTGGGTATCAGCTCAGATCTTTTGAGAGTCCAGGAGATATTGACTTCTCGATGGGCACAGTTCTGTGGGGCACCGTGCTCTTGGTCCAGACGCTGGTTGTGAATATGACTTTGTTGTTAACCAGTTGTGTGTCTCTGGGTCAACTCCCGTGTGTTTTTGAGTGAGTTTTCTAATCTGCAAAGTAAATGTACAGGATTATCCAGACTCCCATGTCAGCAAGTTATCGAGAGGGGTTAATCAGAGACTGTTTCATATAGTGTGTACCTGCGCGCCGCATTCTAGACCTGCGATGGCAATTATGAGCTCAGGATAGAGATGGTGTCCAGCAGGTAACATACGTGGCTCCATATTGAAACAGGAAGCCCACTGTGGAGATTTGGTCCTTCTGTTGATGGCCACCGGCCACCTAGTCTTCTCCTGCTATAACTGCTTCACTGGCTCAGCAGCTGAGCCAGAAGCCAGTGATATCATAACCAGGTGGCTAACTGGGCCAAAGGGCTGATAGATATTTGTTATTTTGTTGTCTTGGGAAACCCACCTACCCTCCATGCAAACCTTCTGGTGTGAGTTATCTGTGGAAGGAATCATAGGCTCACAGTAATTCACATCTTTCTTCTTGAAAATGTGCCCATATTCCTTTCTGAACCTGACAAGGTGGCCCCTGTGTCCACCAAGAAATTTACTGCCTGGCCTCCTACTTGGAGAGTTAGCCTGGGCTTTTGGCGGCGAAGTGAAACAGAGCCCTGACCCCTTCATTGAGCTTCTTCAAGCATTATTGTCTCTTGCTTGGGTCTTTCTACGTGCAGATGAGGCCCATCCACTCTAGTGGAGGGTCGTGCACCTCTCCTCGGGTTTTCAAGGCACTGATTTTTCCAGTGTCCTTCTTTCCTGCAGTAGGCACATTGGTCCTTCCCCATGGCTTGGCGGTGCCCACAGGTTAGTCTCTCCGTGAGTGGGCCATGCTCTCCTTTTCCTGAGTCTCTGGGGTCTCTCATGGCAATTCCTAGTATTTTAGCTAGCTTCTTTGTCTCTGTCGTGCTAGGGTCATCTCTGTTGTTATACACTCAATGAGCCACTTGTACCAAATCGCTAAGATTTTTCCCTTCAAACCCTTCCCACTTCTTTGTCATGTCTGAGGCAGACTGACTGAGTAATAAAGGCAATACTTATTGCCCTCCTGTTTTCAGTGCCTCCGGGCCGTTAGGGGTATAAAGCCCGTAGGCTTCCCTCAGCCACTCTAGAAAGGCAGGCGGATATTCTCTTATAGGAACCTGAAAATTCTCACTGACCTTAGATAAATTCATAGGTTTCCTAGCTCTTCTGCAGAGGGTCATGTAAGAGCAATGGTTGATACCTGGTAAAGTCCTCTGGGCCTTGCTAGGAATTGAGATCCCACATTGTTGGTGTAGTGGCCAAAAGAGTTTCTCCCAAGTGGGGAGTGCCCGCTCGCTGACCATCAGGTTCACTGACTGCTTACTGGGCCTCTGTCTGGAAGGGCTACCCTCCTCCGTTGTGAACAGCACCTGGAGAAGTTGTTGGCAAGCATTCCAGGTGGGCTGATGAGTATGGAAGTCATACCAGTACTAGTGTGTGTGGGGGGCTGCTTGTTAGGGGTGGGGGTGAGTTTGGGGGGCCGGTGGGGGAGGGAGTGACTCAATAAGGGCCTGTTAGAAGTTTTCTATTTCTGGACCCTAGAAACCTTATAGGGCGGGGGTTGAAAGAAAGGGTTTGAAGCCAGCTCTCCCACTCCCAGAGTTCTCCTGCAAAATGGGATAAAGCCGATTAGGGGAGAGTGATGGGGAGGGGAGGGGAGGGGAGGTGTGGGGGAGGGGTGAGGGAGGGGAGGGGTGGGGGAGGGTGATGTGGAGGGATGGCCTCCACCTATGTGGTTTTGGGAACTTGGACCGTTTGTTTTTCCGGTCCTTCCATGTTTCCTGAAACCTTGGAAACAAGGGCCCTTTCTTTGCGGGAGGGAGTAAGTCTTTTATATTTGCAGGCTTCTTAGTGGCAATGTCAGCCCACACTTGAAGTAACGGGATCAGATCGGGATATCCTGGTTCCCTTTAAACATAACTATGAACTCTTAGTAATAGGGGGTGGGAAAACTAGTCTTGCGTGGGTCAATCAGGGACTCCTTC
>NW_027459072.1:145000-160000 GCF_050624435.1 Tenrec ecaudatus | reverse complement strand
CTGACTTGGTGTCCTTTTTACACACACGCACACAGACACACATACACACACCTGTGCAGAATCTTTGGAGGACTTCTAAAATGTCGTTTATAAACACACACATATCCATTGCAGAATCTCTAGAGGGATTCAGACTTCGTGTCCTTTTTACACACACACACACACACACACACATCCTTGCAGGAACTCTACAGCGATTCTAAATTCCTATCCTTTTACACACGCACACACACACTCACACGCTTGCATAATGCCTGCAGGGCTTCTGTCTTCATGTCCTTTTATACACACACACAGACACACAACCTTGCACAATCTCTAGAGTCCTTTTGATTTCTTGTCCTTTTTACACACACACACACACACACACACACACACTTCCAGAATCTCTAGAGGGCTTCTGACGTCATGTCCTTGTTAAACACATACACACACACACACACACACACACATCCTTGCAGAATTCCTGGATGGATTCTTACTTTGTGTCCTTTTTAAACACACACACACACACACACACACACCCTTGCAGAATATCTAGAGGGTTTCTGAATGTGTGTCCGTTTCACATACACACACACACACACACACACATCCACACCCTTACAGAACCTCTGGACGGCTTCAGACTCCATGTCCTTTTTACACACTCACACACACACACACACACACACTTTTTGCAGAATCAATAGTCGGCTTCTGACTTAGTGTCCTTTTTTCACACACGCACACAGACACACACATACACTTTTGCAGAATCAATAGTCGGCTTCTGACTTGGTGTCCTTTTTACACACACGCACACAGACCCATACACACACCTGTGCAGAATCTGTGGAGGACTTCTAACAACATGTCCTTTTTACACACACACACACACACACAAAGACATACTCTTGCAGGATCTCTAGATTGCTTCTGACTTGGTGTCCTTTATACACACACACACACATACACCCTTCCAGAACTCTACAAGGATTCTGACTTCATGTCCTTTTTACACACACACACACACACACACACACACACACACACACACACACACATGCATCCTTGCAGAATCGCAGGAATTCATCTCACGTCATGTAATTTATACACATACACTCAAACTTATTCCCTTGCAAAATCACTTGAGGGTTTCTTACTTCGTGTTCTTTTTACAAACATACTTAAAACACACACAGACACACCCTTGCAGGATCTCTAGAGGGCTTCTGACTTGGTGTCCCTTTTAAACAAACACACACACACACACACACACACCCTTGCAGAATATCTAGAGGGTTTCTGAATGTGTGTCCGTTTCACATACACACACACACACACACACACACATCCACACCCTTACAGAACCTCTGGACGGCTTCAGACTCCATGTCCTTTTTACACACTCACACACACACACACACACACACACTTTTTGCAGAATCAATAGTCGGCTTCTGACTTAGTGTCCTTTTTTCACACACGCACACAGACACACACATACACTTTTGCAGAATCAATAGTCGGCTTCTGACTTGGTGTCCTTTTTACACACACGCACACAGACCCATACACACACCTGTGCAGAATCTGTGGAGGACTTCTAACAACATGTCCTTTTTACACACACACACACACACAAAGACATACTCTTGCAGGATCTCTAGATTGCTTCTGACTTGGTGTCCTTTATACACACACACACACATACACCCTTCCAGAACTCTACAAGGATTCTGACTTCATGTCCTTTTTACACACACACACACACACACACACACACACACACACACATGCATCCTTGCAGAATCGCAGGAATTCATCTCACGTCATGTAATTTATACACATACACTCAAACTTATTCCCTTGCAAAATCACTTGAGGGTTTCTTACTTCGTGTTCTTTTTACAAACATACTTAAAACACACACAGACACACCCTTGCAGGATCTCTAGAGGGCTTCTGAATTGGTGTCCTTTTTACACACACGCACACAGACACACATACACACACCTGTGCAGAATCTTTGGAGGACTTCTAAAATGTCGTTTATAAACACACACACACACACACATCCCTTGCAGAATCTCTAGAGGGATTCAGACTTCGTGTCCTTTTTACACACACACACACACACACACACATCCTTGCAGGAACTCTACAGCGATTCTAAATTCCTATCCTTTTACACACGAACACACACACTCACACGCTTGCATAATGCCTGCAGGGCTTCTGTCTTCATGTCCTTTTTATACACACACACAGACACACAACCTTGCACAATCTCTAGAGTTCTTTTGATTTCTTGTCCTTTATACACACACACACACACTCACACAAACACATCATTCCAGAATCTCTAGAGGGTTTCTGACTTTTTTCTTTACACACACACACACACACACACACACACACACCTTTGCAGAAACTATGGAGTGTTTCTGACTTCATGTGTACTTTTTACACACACACACACACACACACATACAACCTTGCAGAATCTCTGGAGGGCTTCTGATTTTGTGTCCTTTTTACACAAACATACACACATACACACACCCTTGAAGAATCTCTAGAGGGCTTCTGACTTCGTGTCTTTTTACACAAACACACACACACACCACACACACATACACTTTGGTAGAATCTCTGGATGGTGGCTGACTTGCTGTCCTTTTTACACACACACACACACACACACACACACAAACACTTGAAGAATATCTAGAGGGTTTTTGAATTTGTGTCTGTTTACTCACACACACACACACACACACACACTTACAGAACCTCTGGACGGCTTCAGACTCCATGTCCTTTTTACACACACACACACACACACACACACACACATACACTTTTGCAGAATCAATAGTCGGCTTATGACTTGGTGTCTTTTTTACACACACGCACACAGACACATACACACACCTGTGCAGAATCTGTGGAGGACTTCTAACAACATGTCCTTTTTGCACACACACACACACACACACAAAGACATACTCTTCCAGGATCTCTAGAGTGCTTCTGACTTGGTGTCCTTTATACACACACACGCACATACACCCTTCCAGAACTCTACAAGGATTCTGACTTCATGTCCTTTTTACACACACACACTCACACACAAACACACCATTGCAGAATCAATAGAGGGCTTCTGACTTCATGTCCTTTTTAAACAGACACACACACACACCCTTACAGAACCTCTGGAGGGCTTCTGATTTCATGTCCTTTTTACAAACACCCCCCCACACAAACGACCTTGCAGAATTTCTAGAGGGCTTCTGACTTTGTGACCTTATTACACACGCACACACTCACACACATAAAACCTTGCAGAATCTCTTGAGAGCTTCATACTTGGTCTCCTTTTTACAAAAACACACACACATCATGGCAGAATCTCTAGATGGCTTCTGACTTCAGGATCTTTATACACACACACACACACACACACACACACCTTTGCAGAAACTATGGAGTGTTTCTGACTTCATGTGTCCTTTTTACACACACTCACACACACCCTTGCAGAATCTCTTGAGGCCTTCTGACGTCATGTCCTTGTTAAACACACACACACACACACACACACACACTTGCATAATCTCTGGAGGGCTTCTGACTTCGTGTCCTTTTTACACACACACACTCACACACACACCCTCCCTCACACTGATACTCATACCTTTGGAAAATTCCTAGAGGGCTTCTGACTTCCTGTCCTTTTTACACACACACACACACACACACACACACACATCCTTGCAGAATTCCTGGATGGCTTCTTACTTTGTGTCCTTTTTAAACACACACACACACACACACACACACACACACACACACAGATACACACACCCTTGCAGAAATTCTAGAGGGCTTCGGACTTCGTGTTCTTTTTACGCACACACACACACACACACACAGACATGCACGCACCCTTGCAGAGTCTCTGGAATGCTTCTGACTTCGTGTTCTTTTTACACACACACACACACACACACACACACATACATGCATCCTTGCAGAATCGCAGGAATTCATCTCACGTCATGGAGTTTATACACATACACATACACACTCAAACTCATTCCCTTGCAAAATCACTTGAGGGTTTCTTACTTCGTGTTCTTTTTACAAACATACTTAAAACACACACAGACACACCCTTGCAGGATCTCTAGAGGGCTTCTGACTTGGTGTCCTTTTTACACACACGCACACAGACACACATACACACACCTGTGCAGAATCTTTGGAGGACTTCTAAAATGTCGTTTATAAACACACACATATCCATTGCAGAATCTCTAGAGGGATTCAGACTTCGTGTCCTTTTTACACACACACACACACACACACACATCCTTGCAGGAACTCTACAGCGATTCTAAATTCCTATCCTTTTACACACGCACACACACACTCACACGCTTGCATAATGCCTGCAGGGCTTCTGTCTTCATGTCCTTTTATACACACACACAGACACACAACCTTGCACAATCTCTAGAGTCCTTTTGATTTCTTGTCCTTTTTACACACACACACACACACACACACACTTCCAGAATCTCTAGAGGGCTTCTGACGTCATGTCCTTGTTAAACACATACACACACACACACACACACACATCCTTGCAGAATTCCTGGATGGATTCTTACTTTGTGTCCTTTTTAAACACACACACACACACACACACACACACCCTTGCAGAATATCTAGAGGGTTTCTGAATGTGTGTCCGTTTCACATACACACACACACACACACACACACATCCACACCCTTACAGAACCTCTGGACGGCTTCAGACTCCATGTCCTTTTTACACACTCACACACACACACACACACACTTTTTGCAGAATCAATAGTCGGCTTCTGACTTAGTGTCCTTTTTTCACACACGCACACAGACACACACATACACTTTTGCAGAATCAATAGTCGGCTTCTGACTTGGTGTCCTTTTTACACACACGCACACAGACCCATACACACACCTGTGCAGAATCTGTGGAGGACTTCTAACAACATGTCCTTTTTACACACACACACACACACAAAGACATACTCTTGCAGGATCTCTAGATTGCTTCTGACTTGGTGTCCTTTATACACACACACACACATACACCCTTCCAGAACTCTACAAGGATTCTGACTTCATGTCCTTTTTACACACACACACACACACACACACACACACACACACACATGCATCCTTGCAGAATCGCAGGAATTCATCTCACGTCATGTAATTTATACACATACACTCAAACTTATTCCCTTGCAAAATCACTTGAGGGTTTCTTACTTCGTGTTCTTTTTACAAACATACTTAAAACACACACAGACACACCCTTGCAGGATCTCTAGAGGGCTTCTGACTTGGTGTCCTTTTTACACACACGCACACAGACACACATACACACACCTGTGCAGAATCTTTGGAGGACTTCTAAAATGTCGTTTATAAACACACACACACACACACATCCCTTGCAGAATCTCTAGAGGGATTCAGACTTCGTGTCCTTTTTACACACACACACACACACACACATCCTTGCAGGAACTCTACAGCGATTCTAAATTCCTATCCTTTTACACACTCACACACACACTCACACGCTTGCATAATGCCTGCAGGGCTTCTGTCTTCATGTCCTTTTTATACACACACACAGACACACAACCTTGCACAATCTCTAGAGTTCTTTTGATTTCTTGTCCTTTATACACACACACACACACTCACACAAACACATCATTCCAGAATCTCTAGAGGGTTTCTGACTTTTTTCTTTACACACACACACACACACACACACACACACACACCTTTGCAGAAACTATGGAGTGTTTCTGACTTCATGTGTACTTTTTACACACACACACACACACACACATACAACCTTGCAGAATCTCTGGAGGGCTTCTGATTTTGTGTCCTTTTTACACAAACATACACACATACACACACCCTTGAAGAATCTCTAGAGGGCTTCTGACTTCGTGTCTTTTTACACAAACACACACACACACCACACACACATACACTTTGGTAGAATCTCTGGATGGTGGCTGACTTGCTGTCCTTTTTACACACACACACACACACACACAAACACTTGAAGAATATCTAGAGGGTTTTTGAATTTGTGTCTGTTTACTCACACACACACACACACACACACACTTACAGAACCTCTGGACGGCTTCAGACTCCATGTCCTTTTTACACACACACACACACACACACACACACACACATACACTTTTGCAGAATCAATAGTCGGCTTATGACTTGGTGTCTTTTTTACACACACGCACACAGACACATACACACACCTGTGCAGAATCTGTGGAGGACTTCTAACAACATGTCCTTTTTACACACACACACACACACAAAGACATACTCTTGCAGGATCTCTAGAGTGCTTCTGACTTGGTGTCCTTTATACACACACACACACACATACACCCTTCCAGAACTCTACAAGGATTCTGACTTCATGTCCTTTTTACACACACACACACACACACACACACACACACACACAAACTCATTTTCTTGCCAAATCTCTGCAGTCCTTCTGACTTCGTGTCCTTTTTAAACACACACACACACACACATACACTTGTAGAATCTCTGGAGGACTTCTGATTTCATGTCCTTATTGCACACACACTCCCTCACTCTCACTCTGGAGGACTTCTGATTTCATGTCCTTATTACACACACACACACACACACACACACACACACACTCCCTCACTCTCACACTCATACCTTTCCAGAAAACCTAGAGGGCTTCTGATTTCATGTCCTTTTAACACAACATACTCACCCTTGCAGAATCTCTAGAGGGCTTCTGACTTCCTGTACTTTTGACACACACACACACACACAAACACCCTTGTAGAATCTCCAGACATTTTCTGACTTCGTGTTGTTTTCACACATACACACACACACACTCTGGCAGAATCTCTGGAGGGCTTCTAATATGGTTTACTTATTTCAAACACAACAAACACACACACACACACAGACCTTTGCATAATCAATATTGGGCTTCTGACTTCGTGTAATTTTTACCCTCACACACAAACACACACACACACATACAACCTTGCAGAATCTCTGGAGGGCTTCTGACTTTGTGTCCTTTTTACACAAACATACACACATACACACACCCTTGAAGAATCTCTAGTGGGCTTCTGACTTCGTGTCTTTTTACACAAACACACACACACCAAACACACATACACCCTGGTAGAATCTCTGGATGGTGGCTGACTTGCTGTCCTTTTTACACACACACACACACACACACAAACACTTGAAGAATATCTAGAGGGTTTCTGAATTTGTGTCTTTTTACACACACACACACACACACACACACACACTTACAGAACCTCTGGATGGCTTCAGACTCCATGTCCTTTTTACACACACACACACTTTTGCAGAATTAATAGTCGGTTTCTGATATGGTATCCTTTTTACACAAACGCACACAGACACATACACACACCTGTGCAGAATCTGTGGAGGACTTCTAACAACATGTCCTTTTTACACACACACACACACACACACACATACATGCATCCTTGCAGAATCGCAGGAATTCATCTCACGTCATGGAGTTTATACACATACACATACACACTCAAACTCATTCCCTTGCAAAATCACTTGAGGGTTTCTTACTTCGTGTTCTTTTTACAAACATACTTAAAACACACACAGACACACCCTTGCAGGATCTCTAGAGGGCTTCTGACTTGGTGTCCTTTTTACACACACGCACACAGACACACATACACACACCTGTGCAGAATCTTTGGAGGACTTCTAAAATGTCGTTTATAAACACACACATATCCATTGCAGAATCTCTAGAGGGATTCAGACTTCGTGTCCTTTTTACACACACACACACACACACACATCCTTGCAGGAACTCTACAGCGATTCTAAATTCCTATCCTTTTACACACGCACACACACACTCACACGCTTGCATAATGCCTGCAGGGCTTCTGTCTTCATGTCCTTTTATACACACACACAGACACACAACCTTGCACAATCTCTAGAGTCCTTTTGATTTCTTGTCCTTTTTACACACACACACACACACACACACACTTCCAGAATCTCTAGAGGGCTTCTGACGTCATGTCCTTGTTAAACACATACACACACACACACACACACACATCCTTGCAGAATTCCTGGATGGATTCTTACTTTGTGTCCTTTTTAAACACACACACACACACACACACACACACCCTTGCAGAATATCTAGAGGGTTTCTGAATGTGTGTCCGTTTCACATACACACACACACACACACACATCCACACCCTTACAGAACCTCTGGACGGCTTCAGACTCCATGTCCTTTTTACACACTCACACACACACACACACACACACACTTTTTGCAGAATCAATAGTCGGCTTCTGACTTAGTGTCCTTTTTTCACACACGCACACAGACACACACATACACTTTTGCAGAATCAATAGTCGGCTTCTGACTTGGTGTCCTTTTTACACACACGCACACAGACCCATACACACACCTGTGCAGAATCTGTGGAGGACTTCTAACAACATGTCCTTTTTACACACACACACACACACAAAGACATACTCTTGCAGGATCTCTAGATTGCTTCTGACTTGGTGTCCTTTATACACACACACACACATACACCCTTCCAGAACTCTACAAGGATTCTGACTTCATGTCCTTTTTACACACACACACACACACACACACACACACACACACACATGCATCCTTGCAGAATCGCAGGAATTCATCTCACGTCATGTAATTTATACACATACACTCAAACTTATTCCCTTGCAAAATCACTTGAGGGTTTCTTACTTCGTGTTCTTTTTACAAACATACTTAAAACACACACAGACACACCCTTGCAGGATCTCTAGAGGGCTTCTGACTTGGTGTCCTTTTTACACACACGCACACAGACACACATACACACACCTGTGCAGAATCTTTGGAGGACTTCTAAAATGTCGTTTATAAACACACACACACACACACATCCCTTGCAGAATCTCTAGAGGGATTCAGACTTCGTGTCCTTTTTACACACACACACACACACACACACATCCTTGCAGGAACTCTACAGCGATTCTAAATTCCTATCCTTTTACACACGAACACACACACTCACACGCTTGCATAATGCCTGCAGGGCTTCTGTCTTCATGTCCTTTTTATACACACACACAGACACACAACCTTGCACAATCTCTAGAGTTCTTTTGATTTCTTGTCCTTTATACACACACACACACACTCACACAAACACATCATTCCAGAATCTCTAGAGGGTTTCTGACTTTTTTCTTTACACACACACACACACACACACACACACACACCTTTGCAGAAACTATGGAGTGTTTCTGACTTCATGTGTACTTTTTACACACACACACACACACACATACAACCTTGCAGAATCTCTGGAGGGCTTCTGATTTTGTGTCCTTTTTACACAAACATACACACATACACACACCCTTGAAGAATCTCTAGAGGGTTTCTGACTTCGTGTCTTTTTACACAAACACACACACACACCACACACACATACACTTTGGTAGAATCTCTGGATGGTGGCTGACTTGCTGTCCTTTTTACACACACACACACACACACACACACAAACACTTGAAGAATATCTAGAGGGTTTTTGAATTTGTGTCTGTTTACTCACACACACACACACACACACACTTACAGAACCTCTGGACGGCTTCAGACTCCATGTCCTTTTTACACACACACACACACACACACACACACACATACACTTTTGCAGAATCAATAGTCGGCTTATGACTTGGTGTCTTTTTTACACACACGCACACAGACACATACACACACCTGTGCAGAATCTGTGGAGGACTTCTAACAACATGTCCTTTTTACACACACACACACACACAAAGACATACTCTTGCAGGATCTCTAGAGTGCTTCTGACTTGGTGTCCTTTATACACACACACACACACATACACCCTTCCAGAACTCTACAAGGATTCTGACTTCATGTCCTTTTTACACACACACACACACACACACACACACACACACACAAACTCATTTTCTTGCCAAATCTCTGCAGTCCTTCTGACTTCGTGTCCTTTTTAAACACACACACACACACACATACACTTGTAGAATCTCTGGAGGACTTCTGATTTCATGTCCTTATTGCACACACACTCCCTCACTCTCACTCTGGAGGACTTCTGATTTCATGTCCTTATTACACACACACACACACACACACACACACACACACTCCCTCACTCTCACACTCATACCTTTCCAGAAAACCTAGAGGGCTTCTGATTTCATGTCCTTTTAACACAACATACTCACCCTTGCAGAATCTCTAGAGGGCTTCTGACTTCCTGTACTTTTGACACACACACACACACACAAACACCCTTGTAGAATCTCCAGACATTTTCTGACTTCGTGTTGTTTTCACACATACACACACACACACTCTGGCAGAATCTCTGGAGGGCTTCTAATATGGTTTACTTATTTCAAACACAACAAACACACACACACACACACAGACCTTTGCATAATCAATATTGGGCTTCTGACTTCGTGTAATTTTTACCCTCACACACAAACACACACACACACATACAACCTTGCAGAATCTCTGGAGGGCTTCTGACTTTGTGTCCTTTTTACACAAACATACACACATACACACACCCTTGAAGAATCTCTAGTGGGCTTCTGACTTCGTGTCTTTTTACACAAACACACACACACCAAACACACATACACCCTGGTAGAATCTCTGGATGGTGGCTGACTTGCTGTCCTTTTTACACACACACACACACACAAACACTTGAAGAATATCTAGAGGGTTTCTGAATTTGTGTCTGTTTACACACACACACACACACACACACACTTACAGAACCTCTGGATGGCTTCAGACTCCATGTCCTTTTTACACACACACACACTTTTGCAGAATTAATAGTCGGTTTCTGATATGGTATCCTTTTTACACAAACGCACACAGACACATACACACACCTGTGCAGAATCTGTGGAGGACTTCTAACAACATGTCCTTTTTACACACACACACACACACACACACACACAAAGACATACTCTTGCAGGATCTCTAGAGTGCTTCTGACTTGGTGTCCTTTATACACACACACACACACACATACACCCTTCCAGAACTCTACAATGATTCTGACTTTATGTCCTTTTTACACACAAACACACCATTGCAGAATCAATAGAGGTCTTCTGACTTCATGTCCTTTTTACACACACACACACACACACACACCCTTACAGAACCTCTGGAGGGCTTCTGATTTCATGTCCTTTTTACACACACACACACACACACACACACTTTTGCAGAATCAATAGTCGTCTTCTGACTTCGTGTCCTTTTTACAAACACACACACACACACACACCCTTGCAGAATTTCTAGAGGGCTTCTGAATTTGTGACCTTATTACACACGCACACACTCACACACATAAAACCTTGCAGAATCTCTTGAGAGCTTCATACTTGGTCTCCTTTTTACAAACACACACACACACACATCATGCAGAATCTCTAGATGGCTTCTGACTTCAGGATCTTTTTACACACACACACACACACCTTTGCAGAAACTATGGAGTGTTTCTGACTTCATGTGTCCTTTTTACACACACTCACACACACACACACCCTTGCAGAATCTCTTGAGGTCTTCTGACGTCATGTCCTTGTTACACGCACACACTTGCATAATCTCTGGGGGTCTGACTTCGTGTCCTTTTTACACACACACTCACACACACACCCTTCCTCACACTGATACTCATACCTTTGGAAAATTCCTAGAGGGCTTCTGACTTCCTGTCCTTTTTACACACACACACACACACACACACACATATCCTTGCAGAATTCCTGGATGGCTTCTTACTTTGTGTCCTTTTTAAACACACACACACACACACACAGATACACACACCCTTGCAGAAATTCTAGAGGGCTTCGGACTTCGTGTTCTTTTTACGCACGCACACACACACACACACACACACAGACATGCATGCACCCTTGCAGAGTCTCTGGAATGCTTCTGACTTCGTGTTCTTTTTACACACACACACACACACACACACATACATGCATCCTTGCAGAATCGCAGGAATTCATCTAACGTCATGTAATTTATACACATACACATACACACTCAAACTCATTCCCTTGCAAAATCACTTGAGGGTTTCTTACTTTGTGTTCTTTTTACAAACATACACACACACACACAGACACACCCTTGCAGGATCTCTAGAGGGCTTCTGACTTGGTGTCCTTTTTACACACACGCACACAGACACACATACACACACCTGTTCAGAATCTTTGGAGGACTTCTAAAATGTCGTTTATAAACACACACACACACACACATCCCTTGCAGAAACTCTAGAGGGATTCAGACTTCGTGTCCATTTTACACACACACACACACACACACACACACACACACATCCTTGCAGGAACTCTACAGCGATTCTAAATTCCTATCCTTTTACACACGCACACACACACTCACACGCTTGCATAATGCCTGCAGGGCTTCTGTCTTCATGTCCTTTTTATACACACACACAGACACACAACCTTGCACAATCTCTAGAGTCCTTTTGATTTCTGGTCCTTTTTACACACACACACACACACACACACACACCTTTGCAGAAACTAGGGAGTGTTTCTGATTTCATGTGTCCTTTTTACACACACACACACACACACACATACAACCTTGCAGAATCTCTGGAGGGCTTCTGACTTTGTGTCATTTTTACACAAACATACACACATACACACACCCTTGAAGAATCTCTAGAGGGCTTCTGACTTCGTGTCTTTTTACACAAACACACACACACCACACACACATACACCCTTGTAGAATCTCTGGATGGTGGCTGACTTGCTGTCCTTTTTACACACACACACACACACACAAACCCTTGCAGAATATCTAGAGGGTTTCTGAATTTGTGTCTGTTGTACACACACACACACACACACACACACACCCTTACAGAACCTCTGGACGGCTTCAGATTCCATGTCCTTTTTACACACACAGACACACACACACACACACTTTTGCAGAATCAATAGTCGGCTTCTGACTTGGTATCCTTTTTACACACACACACAGACAGACACACATACACACACCTGTGCAGAATCTGTGGAGGACTTCTAACAACATGTCCTTTTTACACACACACACACACACACACACACACTCAAAGATATACTCTTGCAGGATCTCTAGAGTGCTTCTGACTTGGTGTCCTTTATACACACACACACATACACCCTTCCAGAACTCTACAAGGATTCTGACTTCATGTCCTTTTTACACACACACACACACACACACACACACACAAATTCATTTTCTTGCCAAATCTCTGCAGTCCTTCTGACTTCGTGTCCTTTTTAAACACACACACACACACACACACTTGTAGAATCTCTGGAGGACTTCTGATTTCATGTCCTTTTTACACACACACACACACACTCCCTCACTCTCACACTGATACCTTTCCAGAAAACCTAGAGGGCTTCTGATTTCATGTCCTTTTAACACAACACACTCACCCTTGCAGAATCTCTAGAGAGCTTCTGACTTCCTGTACTTTTGACACACACACACACAAACACCCTTGCAGAATCTCCAGACATTTTCTGACTTCGTGTTGTTTTCACACATACACACACACACACTCTGGTAGAATCTCTGGAGGGCTTCTAATATGGTTTACTTATTTCAAACACAACAAACACACACACACACACACAGACCTTTGCATAATCCATATTGGGCTTCTGACTTCGTGTAATTTTTACCCTCACACACAAACGCACACACACACATACACACACACATACAACCTTGCAGAATCTCTGGAGGGCTCCTGACTTTGTGTCCTTTTTACACAAACATACACACATACACACACCCTTGAAGAATCTCTAGAGGGCTTCTGACTTCGTGTCTTTTTACACAAACACACACACACCAAACACACATACACCCTGGTAGAATCTCTGGATGGTGGCTGACTTGCTGTCCTTTTTACACACACACACACACACACAAACACCCTTGCAGAATATCTAGAGGGTTTCTGAATTTGTGTCTGTTTACACACACACACACACACACACACCCTTACAGAACCTCTGGACAGCTTCAGACTCCATGTCCTTTTTACACACACACACACACACACACACATACACTTGCAGAATCAATAGTCGGCTTCTGACTTGGTGTCTTTTTTACACACACGCACACAGACACATACACACACCTGTGCAGAATCTGTGGAGGACTTCTAACAACATGTCCTTTTTACACACACACACACACACACACACACACACACAAAGACATACTCTTGCAGGATCTCTAGAGTGCTTCTGACTTGGTGTCCTTTATACACACACACGCATACACCCTTCCAGAACTCTACAATGATTCTGATTTCATGTCCTTTTTACACACACACACACACACACACACACAAACACACCATTGCAGAATCAATAGAGGGCTTCTGACTTCATGTCTTTTTTATACACACACACACACACCCTTACAGAACCTCTGGAGGGCTTCTGATTTCATGTCCTTTTTTCACACACACACACACACACACACACACACACACTTTTGCAGAATCAATAGTCGGTTTCTGACTTTGTGTCCTTTTTACAAACACCCACACACACACACGCCCTTGCAGAAATTCTAGAGGGCTTCTGAATTTGTGACCTTATTACACACGCACACACTCACACACATAAAAC